>NC_073378.1:1302500-1461324 GCF_028641065.1 Leucoraja erinaceus
AGAGAAGCCATGTTGCAGTCATGAAGCAAGCTATTTGAAAAGTTTCACATGATTAATTAATTTGGGACTGCAATTACTGACACACTTTGAAGTTGGTAAAAGTTGATTTTACCACCAGAAGTGGCAGACTTAATAATAATAATAATAATAATAATAATAATAATTTTATTTATAGAGCACTTTAAAAACAAACATAGCTGCAACAAAGTGCTGTACATCACTAATCATTGACAAAAAGTTAATACACACCAAAAATAACAATCAAAAGAAATAGTAGGAAAAGACATGTAAAATAAAGAAACATCAAAAACACCACAAACAGAAGCAAAGTCTCAGGCATGGTCAAAAGCCAGGGAGTACAAATGCGTTTTAACACTGGATTTGAAGATGGACAGTGAGGGGGGCCTGTCTGATGTGCAACGGCAGGATGTTCCAGAGTGCCGGAGCAGCAACAGAGAAGGCTCTATCCCCTCTGAGCCTCCGACTAGACCTCGGTACCTCCAGGAGCAGCTGACCAGCTGACCTGAGGCACCGGGCAGGAGCGTATGGGTGGAGCAGCTCAGGGAGGTAAGGCGGGGCGAGCCCATTCAGAGATTTAAAAACAAATAACAGTATCTTAAAATGAACTTGAAAGTGCACCGGGAGCCAGTGGAGGGAGGCCAGAATTGGCAATATGTGCTCCCTCTTTCGAGTCCCAGTTAAAAGGCGAGCAGCAGACTTGATATATTGTTGCAAATATCATAAGGTTGCTTCATTTTATCATTTACATTCTGCCCTATTGATCTGCCAATCAGTCACTGAAACAGTTTGCCCTGTAAGATCAATAATTTAAAAAAACATTTTATTTCTGTGGGGAAACACATTTTGCCTGCTACTTACATTTTTTGCCAAAGATTTCGAAGACTTCCATGACATTTTCATCTTAGTTCAAAACATTGGCATAACTGGACAAGCCTAACTGAAATAAGTACACCTTGTTTATTGTTCAAAATCAATTAAACATCAGGGTGAATTAGCACAGAGTTTCTTGCCCAGAGGACATAGATTCATGGTGGAGGGGAAAAGATTTAATAGGAATCTGAGGGGTAACCTATTCATACAAAGGGTGGTGGGTGTATGGAACAAGCTGCCAGAGGAGGTAGTTGAGGCTGGGACTATCCCAACAATTAAGAAACAGCTAGACAGGTACATGGACAGGACAGGTTTGGATGGGATATGGACCAAGTGCAGGCACGTGGGACTAGTATAGCTGGGACATGTTGGTCGGTGTGCGCAAGTTGGGCCGATCGTCCTGTTTCCACACTGTGTCAGTCCATGACTCTATGACTCTAATACAATAAGGCATTATATTGAACTCAGAGTACTTTACCACTGCCTCTTTCAATGGGAATAGAGATTTTTGTTCAGAAATTAGTCATTTCTGCTAAACATGTCATCTGACTGAGGTAGCTCATTCTATTTTTCAGTTGACTTTGATCCCATATCAAAACTATCCAAATACAAGGCAACACACATAATGAAACGCTTGCAGGAGGAATGGCAAGCATTCAATGTCAACTTTGTCCAACTGCTATATTTGAAGTATTGCGTGCTGTTCTGGTCACCCCCATTACAGGAAAGATGTGGAGACTTTGGAAAGACTGCAGAGGAGGTTTACCAGAATGCTGCTTAGATTTGAGGGTTTCAACTTTGAGGGGGCAACTTGGATGTTGGATGTTGAGGGGAGACTTGATAAAAGTCACAGAGCCTCCCCCCCCCCCCAGGAGGAAATGTCCAATACTAGAAAGCAGAGCTATAAGGTGAGAGGGGGAAAGTTTAATGAAGATGTACGAGGTAAGTTTTTTTTTACGCAGAGAGTAGTGGGGGTCTGCAATGTTTGCCAGGGGAGGCAGACATAATAGAGGCATTTAAGAGGCTTTTAAATGGGGCACTTTGATCAGCGTGGGCCACTGGGCCTGTTTCCACGTTGTATGCCTCTATGTCTATGAGATAGGCAGGGAGTAGAGGGATACGGATCATGAATAGGCAGATGAGGTCTGTTTAACTTGGCATCATTGTCAGCACAAATATTATGGGCCGAAGGGCCCATTCCTGTGCTGTACTCTTCTAGGTTCCATGCCAACATCATTTCACATGGAAATATTATATGAGATGTTTAATCTCTACATGCACCAAATGAGTTGACAACTCCAGAGTCTGAAGAAGGGTTCTGACAGGGAAAAGTTGTTTCATCCATGTGCTCCCATGATGTTGCCTGATTCACTGAGTTACTCCAGCACTTTGTGTTCTACGCTAGATTGCAGCATCTGCAGTTCCTTCTGTCTTCAACCACACTGTTGGCCACTTGAATGCAACGATATATCGGTGTCCTGAATGTTGACGATAAGCACATACTGGGTTTATCTGTAGGAAACAACTGCAGATGTTGGTTTAAATCGAAGGTAGACACAAAATGCTGGAGTACCTCAGGCAGCATCTCTGGAGTGAAGAAATGGGTGACGTTTCGTGTATCCCAGGCCCTAACATTATTGCTGCAGATCATTGTCGAGACGAAGACTTTGACCTAGTTCCAACAATCTTCAGTTGCTGGATCAATTTCGATCACAAGTTCATAAGTGAAGTTGGATCACTGATGATGGTACAATGTTCAATCCCAATGTCCCAGCAAATGAAACAGTTCACATCTGCAAAGCCAAGTCAACATTGGTAATTATCTGCTAAGTGGTGAGGAGCAATCATGCCAGGCAAGAACCACCTCATAACTACCTCAGGCAGCATCTCTGGAGCGAAGAAATGGGTGACGTTTCGTGTCGAGACCCTTCTTCCGGAGAGATGCTGCCTGTCTCGCTGAGTTACTCCAGCATTTTGTGTCTACCTGGGTTTATCTGTCATACCAATGGGCCTGATTGTTACCTCACTAATGTCCTACTTATGTCCTTAAGTGCAAGGCAGTCGTTGGAGGGCAACTGTAACAGAAAACTCCCGCCACTTACAACCAAATTCTAATTTACTGGTGATTTAGGCCAGTAGCAATCACAAATGAAAATCCCAATGGCTGGGAATGGGGTGAGAGTTGGCATTGAAGAGCATTAGCAAATTGCAGAGAATTACTCTCAATTTTGGAAGCTGACTTCAGAAGGGGATTAATTTCTGAAAGAAACATTAAGGAAACATTAGAAGGACAAAACAGGGATAAAAACATAATCATGATTTTACAGCACATGAGGAAGCAATCCAGTCTACTGACTCTGTGCCAGCACTTGGTAAATCTTGCTAATTAGCTCAAATGCCTTGTTTAAGAAAGAACTGCAGAGGCTGGAAAAATCGAAGGTAGACAAAAATGCTGGAGAAACTCAGCGGGTGAGGCAGCATCTGTGGAGCGAAGGAATAGGCGACGTTTCGGTTTGAGACCCTTCTTCAGACTGATGTCGGGGGGGTGCAGGAAAAATAAAGGAAGAGGCGGAGACAGTGGGCTGTAGGAGAGCTGAGAAGGGGAGGGGAAGGGGAGGGGGAGAAAGCAGGGACTACCTGAAATTAGAGGTCAATGTTCATACCGCTGGGGTGTAAACTACCCAAGTGAAATATGAGGTGCTGCTCCTCCAATTTGCAGTGGGACTCATACCGCCTTGTTTAATGCCTTGGTCATTTGCTTGACTTCAAGAAGGTGGTGGAGGCTAATTCTCTGGATGCTTTCAAGAGAGAGTTAGATAGAGCTCTTAAAGATAAGGGATAAAGTCAAGGGATATGGGGAGAAGGCAGGAACGGGGTACTGATTGTGGATGATCAGCAGTGATCACAGTGAATGGCGGTGCTGGCTCCTGCATCTATTGTCTAATGTCTTTGTCTAATACATGCAATTCCCAAGTAAAGCAATACGGAAATAAAAAAATAACTGAAAATGGTGCATCATTGCAGTCTACAGAATCATAAAATAGAATCAGTAATGAACAGGAGGTTATTTGGCCAAAGATAGACACAAAAAAGCTGGAGTCACTCAATGGGTCAGACAGCATCTCTGGAGAAAAGGAATCGGTGACATATCAGGTTGAGACCCTTCTTCAGACTGATAGTCAGATAAAAGGGAAACGAGAGATATAGATGGTGATATAGAGAGATATAGAACAAATGAATGAAAGATATGTGTAAAAAACTAACGATGATAAAAGAAACAGGCTATTGTTAGCTGAGAGTTGGTACAAATGAGTTATAATGAGACTTAACAAGATGTCTTTGAAGCTAGAACAATGACTAAGGAGGGGGAGGGACAGAGAGAGAGAGGGAAAGCAAGGGTTACTTGAAGTTAGAGAAATCAATATTCATACCACTGGGGTGTAACCAACCCAAGCGAAATAGGAGATGCTGTTCCTCCAATTTGCATTTGGCCTCACTCTGACAACAGAGGAGGCCCAGGACAGCAAGGTCAGTGTGGGAATGGGAAAGGGAATGAAAGTGTGGCAACCGGGAGATCAGCTAGGCCCAGGCCAAGATGTTGAGTTGAGTTCATGCAATCTACTTGCAGAACTAACTGTCCAGTTGCATTCCCCGCTGCTGTTGTCTTGCAGCCCAGAAACAAATTACTTTCCCTCTAGTGCTTATGCTATACCCTTTTGAAAGCTCTTCTTCAATCTGTTCCCATCACTGTTACAAGCAACAAACACATCATCACTCTTCAGGTGAGGAGGATTCTCCTCATGTTTCTCATCTTCTCCTGATCATGAAGTAATTTGCTATTGGGAACACATTCTCCCCATTTATCTCTCAAATGCCATGATCCATGGTTACAGTTCAATCAAATCTCCTCACAACTATCTTTGATCCAAGTCTAATCTTGTGGCTACATTCTTAATCCCTAGAATGATTCAGCGCCTGCTCCAAGTTTGCCACAACCATTTGTCATCCACAGTATCCCTGAAATACTCTTTAGTGAAGTGAATCGACTTGGCTTAAAACAGAAGCTAGTCTTCAGCGGTAGAGTTGCTGCCTTACAGGTTCGGAGACCCGGATTCGATCCTGACTACGGGTGCTGTCTGTTTGGGGTTTGCACGTTTTCCCGTGACCGCGCGGGTTCTCTCTGGGTGCTCTGTTTTCCTCCCACATTCCAAAGACATGCAGGCTTGAAGGTTGTGTAGGAAGGAACTGCAGGTGCTGGTTCACACTGAATATAGACACAAAGTACTGGAGTAACACAGCGGGACATATAGCATCTCTGGATAGAAGGAATGGGTGACGTTTCGGGTCGAGACACTTCTTCAGACCTGCAGGCCACTGGGTGGAGTCAACAATGGCTGCCTCGCCAGCAGTCTGTCACGTCCCTTCTATGTTTTTATTATTTTAAGTATGTTTTAAATGTGTGTTTCAATGTTTCTAGGTTGGTTTATGTGGGGGGAATAAGGGGCAACTTTTCTTCAGTCACTTACTTTGATGGAGATGAGACTTTCTCGGGTCAAGTTCCAGTTCAAGTTCGCATTTATTGTCACTTAAACCAATTCAGATACAGTGACATTTGAGTTAAAGCTCTGTCCCACGGTACGTGTTCATTCTCCCGAGTTTGCCCTGATTCGAACTCGGAGATTTACGGTAATGGCCACTCGTCGGTACTCGGGGCTCCCGTGGACATTTTTCATCATGTTGAAAAATATTCACGAGTCTCCCCGTGCTTACCTTCCGTTAGCGAGTCTTCCCGAGTACCCGCCGTTAGCGCTAAGACACATCCCCGAGCTCCGACGTACCTGCTACGTTCATTCTCCGTACTTACCACGAGTTTGATTTTTTTTTAAACTCGGGAGAGCTCTTGGAATGAACTCGTACCGTGGGACAGGGCTTTAACTCAAATTTCACTATCTCAATTGGTAAGTGACTATAAAAGCGAACTTGAACTTGAACTTGACCTGAAATGTCACTCTTCCTTCTATCCAGAGATGCTGCATGCCCAGCTGAGTTACTCACACATTTTGTGTCTATCTTCAGGCTCGTAGGTTAATTGGCTTCTGTAAATTGTCCCTAGAGTGTGGTATTTAACTAGTGTATGGGTGATCGCTGGTTGGCATGTACTCAGTGGGCTGTATTTGTAAACTAAAAACTATTGAATGAATGTATTAATAAGTTTGTTGGCCAAGTATATCCACATACAAGGAATTTGCCTTGGTGCTCCGCTTGCAAGTAACCACACGATATACAATAACAATTTTACTTCGGAGTCACGTGAGTGATTCCGTGAAGAACCCAGCAGGTACTGCGCATGCGGCATTACGCACAGCTGTGCAGAACGCGGCCAGCGGGAGTCGGGCAGCTCCCGCATCCAAGGAACGAGAGGTAAGTACTTACCTTAATCGGGCCTTGTGGTTTTTGCTCCAGGGGGAGCAAAGTAGAGAGGCATGGTGAGCGGCCCCGTTTCGACTCCAGCGTGGAGCCGACAGTGGACGGGGAAAAGGCGCTACCCGGACCGCAAACGCTGCGGACCGCTGCAAGGAGCTGCGCTAATACCGGTCCGCTGAACAGCTGTTTGGTAACAGCAGCGGACCAGCGGGAAGTTTAAAAACCCGACCGGCAGCCCTGCAGACTCCTGACTAGGAGAATCACCGCCCGGGAACCGCCACAATGCCGCCTGGAAAACGGCAGGCAGCCTCTACATGCAGGTAAGAGAAAAATCTTCCCAATTTACAGGTTCTACAGGAGCCAACTTCCTCCAAACCTGGAACAGGTTGGAGACAGCAAAAATAAGTATGTCTGTCTCCCCAAGCCAGAGGAGGTCATGGAGTTCACCTCCAGGAAAAAAGGGGCACTGGCTGAATGCCAAGGGAGCTGACTCCTACCCCAGTGCTATTGCACTAGCCATCTCCCTTGTCGAGGGATTGATGCAACAGCGGAGTTTGAGCTATGCCTCCTACAATTTAGCACACCCTTTTGCTCCCTCTTTTGAGGCTAGCTAAGGAGGCCAGGGCTGGGCTGGCTTAAACGCTGGGCAGGCGGACGAGAACAGCAGTATGCCAGGGGAGCAGGATCAGGAAGAGCTACTGGGTGTCGTGGGCCACTACATGGCTCCTCCACGCGACCATCTTCCCAACAAAAGTCCTGCAGGAACAGGCCTTTCCAGAGGCAAATCCGCAGGCAGCTGGGTCAGCAGACTCGCAGACAAGCAGCGAATTCTACAGAAGGGTCAAGATGTTACCGCCTTTGCTCGCCTTTTCCACGGATTATACTCTCCCAGATTGAGACTATCCCATTGCACTACCAGGGTGCTGACGCCTACGATGTTCCCAAATTTGGGATACTCGACTGAACAATGGTGCATATAGACCTGCCCGCAACCCCAAATATACGGGGCTATGCAAACCGCTGCTGCGGGAAGAGAGGCAGCTAAACCTGTGCGCCTCATGAGGGCAGGCCATGGAACGAGCAGGACATCGCATCCAACACCCAGCTGGCAGCACCCCTCGGCATCCACCAGCAATATCAAACAAGGCTGGTGAAAGCCTGGCGACCGCTTCACATTACCCCCAAAGTTCTTTTTAGACAGGGGCCCAGAGCGGAGCCGTGGGAAAATGCGCCGTCCCACCGACAGCACCAGCATACCAGCAAACTACGCCTTCATGAAAAAACAACAAACATGGAGGTAGGTAGTCTGGTTCCTCCCGTTTACACTAAACAAGGGTGTTCTACTAACTGCGTGGGGGGGCATTTACACTTATGGATAAAGCATGGGATGCTGTCACAAATAACTAAAATATACTCAACAGTCTTAGAGGATAAAAACGAATTCAAATTGGGCATATTACCGCCAGTTCAGCAATGCGCCCAAAGGGCATTTTCCCCCTCTAAGAAAAGAGAAGTGAGAAGGTCAAGCTGAACTAGAAAGGCTCATTACTAAACGGATCATGGGAGTAAACATGAGCCATTGGAATTTGTATCGAATATATTCACCAAAACTACAAAAGATGGTGAATGTAGCATCATCATTGATCTAATATCACTAAATAAATCTGTTGAGTATATACACTTTAAGATGGAGACGGGTTTTTGTCACTGCCAGACATCTGATCTCCCTAGGATACCTATGGGGAGCATTGATATGGAAGATGCTAACTATCTTATACCCATACACTAGGATCATTATAGATACCTAAAAATTTTTACCTGGATATGGATATCCCGGTTAGGGCAACCATGGGAGCATATAGCATTCCCTATGGTCTAACCTCAGCCCTAAACTATTGTAAATGGCCATGAAAATATTAAGAAAACAAGCATAATCATGGCATATATTGGATGATATCCTCATATTAGGGGAAACAAAGGAATTAGCTGTGGCAGCAGTTCTAGCTACGAAACAGCTCCCTAAAGCTGAGGTTTATCCCACGCCCAGATAAACCAGAATTGAAGCGTTAACTACCAAGGATTATCTGGGCTTCAATAATAATTCCGTCCATATGACTGTTACTTTGCCAAGGTACTTGGGTCACTATAATCAAATCATGAATGTACCCACTGAAGCTATATCACAATTACAGTGGTGGGCAGACATATATTTGGCATAGTTTTCAGCCCTATTATCATCACCAATCCCAACTTGGTTATTAAAAACCGATGCCAGTACTTTAGGCTGGGGAGCAACTAAACTCCATATCCAGCACAGGTAACAGATGGACCAATTCACAAACATCGTTACTACACATACCGGGCATCAACTACTTGGGATTGGTGATCGCCTATTGGGCTAAAAAGCATATGCATTTCAAATGCAGCACGTACATATGTGGTTACGGATTGATAATACTATGGTGGTGGCTTATATCAACCATATGGGGAGCATAATAATCATTATTGTGCAACAAATTGGTCAAACAAATCTGGCAATGGTGTGTCAAAAGACATTTAACTATCAGCTGCCTATGTCCTAGGAAACTAGAACACAGTGGGAGACACCATGTCACGGGGTAAAATCTATGATTACATTGAATAGATGTCAAACCCAAAATATCTGCTAAAGTTATTAAGCAGTTTGAAAGCCAGATATCAATTTGGTTGCACAAGACGGAATCACCAGTAACCCATGTATGTGACTTAGGAACCAGATTAGAGGCAGCAGCGATAGATGCCTATACGCTGGAAGGGGGAATTTCTGCTTTGCCTTCCTCCCTTCTGCCTCATCAGACGGACACTTCACAATACAGATGGGATCTGTCTCCGAGATATTGAACGTGCCTGACCGGCCTACACAGCCATGCTTCCCAGTTCATCACGACACGGTGGGCGAGTCACCTATGGATTTCCCTAGTGGACCATGGTTGCTGACTCAACCCAGTATCAGGCACAAGCCACCCATGCCAGGGAAACATCAAACTCCTGGGTGCAGGTTTTGAATAGACCTTACCAGGGACTGGGATTATCCAAAGGAACCATTACCACCATGTCGGCATCCCTGCGAACAGTCACTAAAAGCTAACATGGGTAAAATACTGCCACGACGCAGGGACAACGAACTATTCAACCACTGACGTATTGGAGTTCCTGGAACATCTACACCATGACTAAAAGGTGAGTTACAGTGCCGTAAATACAGCATGGAGCGCCTTATCTGCTTATCTAAAACCGCATGTCAGCAGAGTATGGGATCCCATCCACTGAAGGTAACTTATGAAGGGCAACTATAATATAAGCCCCAAACACCCAGGTATATACCCATGTATGGGATATTGGTGTGACATTGACATGTCTCAGAGATGGCACCAGCCAGATCCCTCAGCTTGCTTAATCTATGTTTTAAAAAACGCTCATGCTTATGGCTCTCGTACACGCTCACAGAGTCTGGTCACTCCATAAACCAGACTGGATAACATGGTGATTACCCCAGACGCATCACGTTCATATTTAGGTCTGGTAAAATCTAACTCGCAGGTATATGGGACTAGGCGAGATTATGAGTTCGGCACGAACTAGTAGGGTCGAGATCGCCTGTGTTTTCCGTGCTGTAGTCGTTATATGGCTATATGGACCAGGAACGCCCAATTCACTGGTGGGATTCCGGGCCTACCCACCAGAGTCCAGGTTGAGTGTGGTGACCCATCTACTACTATATATAGACACTACCCACAATCTTAGAGGGAGAGGAAAGCCTATGGGTCAACCACAGTAACCCAAGATGGGGTACGAGCCAAACCTCTCCAAGGTGGCTCAAACAGGTACCGAAAGCTGCCGGAATAGATAATAATACATTTAATCCCATTCCACTAGGGCAGCATTGGTATCAGCGGCTGAACGAATGGACATCCCGGTTGACCACATTTTCAATACAGCAGAATGGTCAAGGGAACGGCGTTCAGAACATTTTTTATTATAAACCGTTGATAAACCTGATTTAATTGCAGGAGAATATTACCAACTGCAATATTAATTTAAGCTCAGAGGAGCTCTTTTATGTTGTTATTGTTAACAAATACCTTTCTGTTTCTTTTGAAAGCAGATCCACTGGTTGATTACGATAACACTTCCTCCCTCATAAACTTCGGCAGTGAGTGAAATAAAAACTGTTACACGGTTTGAAATCACAGACCTTTGAAGTCTTCACGGAATCACTCACGTGACTCCGAAGTAAAATAGTTAGATTAAACGAGTACTTACCAGTATGAAGTTTGATCTGTATTTTATGAGGAGTTACGGTGAGGGATTAAGTGCCCGCCGCTCCCACCCTCATTATATAGATCAAACTAATAAACTGATGTCTCGTGATCTTTACTATCTTACTTCAAATATTGTGTCTATACTGTGATTTCACACCGCTGCTTCGAAGTATGCCGCATGCGCAGTACCTGCTGGGTTCTTCACTTAATCCCTCACCGTAACTCCTCATAAAATACAGATCAAACTTCATACTGGTAAGTACTTGTTTAATCTAACTATTAAGAATGACACATAAAACATCAAACATTAATAATAAAACATTATGGTTTAAACGTGAATTAAATAAAATACCAGAGCAAATGGAGGCTACAGACTAATAAATCAAACAATTTGATTTATTTCACACTGTGACGAGAAACTCTGAGAGCACTTGACAGCAAACTTCATGTGGACCAGAGCAAGTCAAAGCTTCATCTTATGATGTCCTAATGTCTTCCACAAATCTATAAGGCACAAGTTATAACTACTTTAGGATATTCTCCACTTGCTTGAAGGAGTGCAGCACCTACCACACTCACGTTGCTCAACATTCTCCATGCTGCATCTGTACAAAGAGATACAGAAGAACTGCACTCAAGCTAAGCTGTCCTGGTACAGCTACAATACTGCCAATCTAAATAATGAGTCTCAATTATCAGCAAAATGCTGACTCAGGTCGCCTGGTAAAACTGAAGTCAATGAACATCAAAGGAAAAATGTTCCAGTGTCTGAACTCACACTTCACAGGAAGAAAGTTGACAGTAGTTGTCAGAGGTCAACTATCCCAGGCCCTAACATTATTGCTGCAGATCATTGTCGAGACGAGGACTTTGACCTAGTTCCAACAATCTTCAGTTGCTGAATCAATTTGGATCACAAGTTCATAAGTGAAGTTGGATCACTGATGATGGTACAATGTTCAATCCCAATCTCCCAGCAAATGATACAGTTCACATCTGCAAAACCAAAACAACATTGGTAATTATCTGCTAAGTGGTGAGGAGCAATCATGCCAGGCAATAACCACCCCCCAAAAGGGGAAATCTAACCACCTATTTTTTCGCATTCAGTAGCGATGCCATTGTCAAGAACTCACCAAAGTGTAGAAGATCACCAAAGATCAGAAATTCAATGAGATTAGCCTCTGTGCAACGAGAGAAGGATTTCTCCTGATCCCTCAAAGCTTTCTAATCATCAATAAGGCACAGGTCAGAAGTGTGATGGGATTCTCTCCACTTGCTTGCTTCATTCCAGCTGCAGCCATGCTGGCTTTCATTAACTCATTTAAACTCTCCAGTGGCCTGCAAATGTTATCCATAATTGCTATTTCTAAAAACATCCCCAAACACTTAGGTTAAACTCACTGGCCTGCAATTGCCAATAATATTTTAACAGCTCTTTGAGCAAAGGTATTACATGGGCCATTTTCTCAAAAGATTCAACATTGTTCCTTCGCTTGTTCTTCCCAACAAAATGTACCTTTGTAGCTGCGCCTGCTAACGCACGCAGATATCGAACCCGGCGTTCGGAAGCCGCGGTCACGTGACTCAGGAGGGGCTGTTGTTTTTGCGCGGTTTTCCCCTGGCGTGAGTTAGTTCAACACTGACCACCATTGTGGGCAGACGTGTCTGATACGCCCGTATACTGTAACTTGAACTTTTGAATAAAGATCTGTTGAAAACTCCAGTAAACCTTCACAATTCTCTCTTACATTTCAAAAATCATATCTGCACAATCTGCCACTCTCTCTATACCCACTTGCAGGGTATTACATTCTTCCATGGTACCTATCACTTATTCTGAACACTCACATATAAGTTATTAATACAGATAAATAAAACAGTGGATTAGAAAACTCAGCCTCCCATCTTCAGATCTGTAAACCAAGTTTGCAATGATTCTCTGCTATCTTTTTTTGAAGCAAGCTTCCAATCCATGCCACTGCAAACCAACAATTGATTATGGGATTTTAGCAAATGTCTTCAGAAAATCAATTGAGATGACATTTACTATGTTCTCTATATCTCATCAAAAATTCAATACGTTTGGATAAAATTCAAATGTGTTGAAGGAACTGCAGATGCCGGTTTATATTGAAGATAGACACAAAATGCTGGAGTAATTCAGTGGGTCTGGCAGCATCTCTGGAGAAAAAGGATGGGTGACGTTTCAGGTCAAAACCCTCCTTCTGCACTTGACGTGCCTTTAATAGAGTCAAGAGTTAAAAGTATTTTATAGTCATGTGTCCATGCTGGCTTTTCTTTCCTGACTCAAACTTCTTGGCTACACTGCCAATTTTACTTCGGAGTCACGTGAGTGACTACGTGAAGAACCCACCCAGCGCGCAGGCGTGGCATTACGTCAGCAGTGCAACAGCGGCAGCAGCTGGAGCCAGGCTCTCCAGCTGCAGCATAAAGACAAGACCTCAGGTAAGTGCCTTTTTTGTTACAGAGTCGCTCCAGGGGAAATTATGGCCTCACGCAAGCGACCAGCCAGGAGGACTGCCTGCCCAACTCCACCCGACAAGGGGTCCATAGCGGGACGGCAGCCTCTCGCAGCGGAGGAGCCTTTTCAACGCTCCCGCTCACCCGACACCGAGCCGCCCCCAGTGCTGCAGATATCAACGCCCCGCACAGGGAGGAAGGCGACTCATAAGACCGACCGGCCGGTGTCCTCCGATGAATCGGAGGAACGGGAACTCTCTCCCCCACCGAAAAGGGGAGACGCTCGGATAAGCTGCATGAGGCAGCTCCTAGAGCGAATGATAAACGAGGAGATGCAGGCTAGGCATCTCCCAGGAGGACGGGCTTTGGCCTCCTCCTCTCCACACCCTTCTGTACCCTCTATGTTCGAGGGCAGTAAGGGAGGCCAGGACTGGGCTGGCCTATCTCAAGGGCAGGCGGACGATACCATCAGCATGCCGGGCGTGCCGGAAGAAGAGCTACTGGGTGTAGTGGGCCGATACGCAGCGCCCCCAACAACTGGGATGGTGTTGCCACCCAGACTGGCGGCCAGCATAAACAGGCTGTCCAACAACCCGCTGCAGGACAAGGCCGTCCAGCAGGCCCTTGACACATACACAGCGCCAGAGAATTGCGAGGCGCTGAGGGTCAAAACGGTCAATGGGCAGATCTGGAACCACCTGGGGCAGCAGATCAGGGCTCACGAAGTTAAGATGCAGCGAGTCCTGAAGCTCCACTCAGCAGCCGTCACCGCCTTTGCTCGGTCCGTTGGGAATGAAGACCTGACCATACCCCAGCAGGATGCCCTCGCACTGATGTGCAGCACCACGTATGAGCTGAACAACCTACGGCGGGACAACATCAGGCCTGCCCTCAACCCAACATATGCCGGCCTCTGTAAAGCTCCAGCGCCCGAACGAGAGGCGCTGCTATTTGGTGCAGATTTGGCCAAAAAACTGAAGGAGTTGGAAGAGGCGGCCAAACCAGTAGGCCTCATGAGGGCAGGGCCAGGACCGAGCAAGGTGAAGACACCCAGTTGGCAGCACGCCTCGGCAGCCACCAGCAGGTACCGAGCTGGTGAAAGCCTGGTGACCGCCTCCCACTACCCCCAGAGCTCTTTTTTAGAGCGGGGCCCAGGGCGGAGCCGTGGGAAGATGCGCCGCCCCACCGCAGCACCAACACGGATAACCTTGGGCCAAACCTACCGAAAACGACCCCACAAGTGAACATGGAGGTAGGTGGGTCTGGTTCCTGTCAACATACACAGACAAAGGGTGTAGTATTAACAGGAGGACGTTTGAGGTTTTTCAAGCATGTTTGGTGCTCCCTTACTAACAATAAGTTTATACTCAACAGTATTAGTGGATACAAAATTGAGTTCAAACCAGGCGTAGAACCGCCAGTTCAGCACATGCCCCAAAGGGTATTCCTTCCCTCAGCAGTTGAGAAGGTAGAAGGACAAGCTGAACTTGATCGGCTCGTGGCTAAAGGCATCATAGAAATGACCACACACGAGCCGCAAGAATTTGTATCAAATATTTTTCTCAAATCCAAAAAAGATGGTGGATGTCGCATTATTATTGATCTGACGTCACTTAATCAGTCTGTTGAGTATCAACATTTCAAAATGGAGACATTTGTCACTGCCAGACAACTGATCTCCAAGGGATACTACATGGCAAGCATAGATATCAAAGATGCTTACTATTTGGTACCCATTCATAAAGATTATTATAAATATCTGAAATTTATCTGGATGGGCCAGCTATGGCAGTACCGAGCCTTGCCCAATGGGTTAACGACAGCCAGACTATTTACGAAAATTCTTAAAGTGGCCATGAAGAAATTGAGAGAACTAAAACATTTAGTCGTGGCCTATCTGGACGATGTTCTCATATTAGGGAGAACAAGGGAACAAGCTGTCGCAGGAGTTTTAGCCACTAAGCAACTCCTTGAAGCTTTGGGATTCATCCTTCACCCAGATAAATCAATATTGGAGCCTACTACTAACATGGACTACCTAGGCTTCACTATTGACACTATTCATATGACTGTCACTCTGCCCAGAGACAAAAAAGTTTCACTCATCGAAGCTTGTAACCATTTGATTGCTACACCGCAACCTAGGATACGGCATGTAGCCAGAGTTATTGGCTCTATAGTAGCAGCATTCCCGGCTGCCCAACATGGGCCCTTGCATTATCAAAATTTACAAAGAGCAAGGACTCATGCATTACGTCTTAATAGGGGACATTATGACCGCAAAATGGAATTACCCACTGAAGCCAAATCAGAACTTCAGTGGTGGGTTGATAATATCTGGCACAGTCACAGTCCTATCGCCGTAACCAATCCTAACATAATCATTACAACGGATGCCAGTGCTTTAGGCTGGGGAGCTACTAACTCCATAGACAGCACGGGTGGCAGATGGACTAACTCAGAGGCATCGCTACTACAATCACTGGGCATTAACTTTTTGGAAATGCTCGCGGCCTTTTATGGGCTAAAAGCATATGCATCTGATATGCGGCACGTGCATGTTAGGATTATGATCGACAACACTACGGCGGTATCTTATATCCAGCACATGGGTGGCATAAAATCAGTATCATGCGACAAATTAACTGCTATAATCTGGCAATGGTGTGTCGAGAGACATATTTGGCTATCAGCTGCCTATTTACCAGGCAAACTAAATTTAGTGGCGGACACCAGGTCACGAAAATTCAATGACAACATCGAATGGATGTTGGACCCAAAATCATTTGCTAAAATTGTCAAGCAATATGGTACGCCAGATATAGATTTGTTTGCGTCTAGGTTAAATCACCAACTACCCATGTATGTGGCTTGGGAACCAGACCCAGAGGCAGCAGCGGTAGATGCCTTCACGCTGGATTGGGGAAATTTCTTTTTCTATGCTTTCCCTCCCTTCTGCCTCATCAGTCGGGTACTCCAGAAAATTCAGGCAGACTCAGCCTCTGGCATTCTGGTCGTACCCGACTGGCCTACCCAACCATGGTTCCCAATGTTCCACGACATGGTGGTAGAGACACCTATGGTCCTTCATAACCACCCCCAATTATTGACTCACCCGGTAACTGGCATTAGCCATCCATGCCACCAAAAATTGAACCTCCTGGTTTCCAGATTTTGAACAGACCTTACCGGGGATTGGGGTTATCAGAGAGAACAATCACCACCATGTCGGCATCCCTGCGAGTTTCCACCAAAAAGCAGTACCTGACCTACATCAGGAAATGGGAACAGTACTGTCTGGAAGCAGGGACATCCTACAAGACGGCTTCGATCTCGGATGTGCTGGAGTTCCTGGCCCACCTGCACCACGACCTCAAGATGAGCTACAGTGCCATCAATACAGCTCGGAGCGCCCTGTCCGCATACCTCATGCCCATAGGACAGCATAGTGTGGGATCCCACCCTCTGGTCATCAAACTCCTTAAGGGGATCTTTAACACCAAACCCCCTACATCTAGATACACCCACATGTGGGATGTGAGTGTAGTTCTAACACACCTTCGAGGTTGGCCTCCGGTGGGATCCCTGAGCCTGGAACAGTCCACTTATAAGACCCTTATGCTCATTGCGCTTGTCTCGACTCAGAGGGTTCAGTCGCTGCATCAGCTAAATCTGAACTACATGGTGACCACCCCAGATACCATTACTTTCACCATGCCGGGGTTGGTAAAACAAAGTAGACCAGGTACATCCAACTCCCCGTTGATCTTCCGGGCATACCCTCCAGAACCCAGGCTGTGTGTGGTGACCCACCTTCATCATTATCTAGACACTACCCAAACACTTAGAGGGGGAGAGAAAGCCTTATGGGTTAGCCACAAAAAGCCTTTTGGACGGATTACCAGCCAGATTTTATCCAGATGGTTGAAACAGGTCCTCAACATGGCAGGGATTAACACAGATGTTTTTAAATCCCATTCAACCAGGGCAGCGTCCACCTCAGCGGCGGATAGGATGCAGGTTCCCCTAGACCACATCCTCAGAGCAGCGGGATGGTCAAGGGAATCGACATTCCAAAGATTCTACAGAAAACCGCTGATGGAACAGGACGTCTTTGCGGAAAGCATTTTAGAAACAGCAAAGTTATGATTTAAAGCCCAGGGGAGCTATTTTTTGTTATAGTTAATAAACATTTATTTTATAACTAAACAAACTTGTTGGTCTTTAGATACCACTTCCTCCCTCGATGATCTTTCGGCAGTGAGTGATATAACTGTTACACGGTTTGAAATCACAGACCTTTGAAGTCTTCACGTAGTCACTCACGTGACTCCGAAGTAAAATAGTAAGATTAAACGAGTACTTACCAGTACGAAGTTTGATCTGTATTTTATGAGGAGTTACGATGAGGGATTACGTGAAGAACCCACCCAGCGCGCAGGCGCGGCATACTTCCAAGCAGCGGTGTGGAATCACAATTGG
Source organism: Leucoraja erinaceus (assembly GCF_028641065.1). NCBI lineage: Eukaryota > Metazoa > Chordata > Chondrichthyes > Rajiformes > Rajidae > Leucoraja > Leucoraja erinaceus. The sequence continues at coordinate 1,320,083 of NC_073378.1, forward strand.
TCTTTACTATCTTTACTTCAACTAGTGTCTATCTGTGATTCCACACCGCTGCTTTGAAGTATGCCGCGCCTGCGCGCTGGGTGGGTTCTTCACGTAATCCCTCATCGTAACTCCTCATAAAATACAGATCAAACTTCGTACTGGTAAGTACTCGTTTAATCTTACTATTCTATCCCTACTTGGGATTTCTAAAAGCAACATTCTGGTAAAACTCCTCTGCACCCTTCCCAAAGCCTTCATTCGGGTCAAGACTGTATCTGTGTCTGAAGAAGGGTCTTGACCAAAACGTCACCTATTCCTTTTCTCTAGAGATTCTGTCTGACCACGGAGTTACTAATGCTTTGTGTGTCTATATTGAATGGCTGTGCAGGCATCAAAGGCAAATAGGCCACTGCCGCTTCTATTGTCTTCTGGTCTGTCAACTGGCATGGGCCAGTCAGTAGTGAGTCTTTGTTTTGCAGATGCTTAGAGGAAGGCTCATTTTCTTCCCAGCTTCAGTGAATATGTCGACATGAAGTTTGTCATCTGAACTTGTGCAAATGCAATTTTCATTTACGTGAATTCAGAGTGAGCTTAGCTCTGAAACGAAGGAAGTGCAGGTGGAACAGTTTCCGTCTCATTCTATAGACCAGCTCCATTCCAACTGGAGTTGTGGTGCAATATTTAGGTAAAAAAACTTGAAAAATTGTTGGAACAGTAAGTTTGTTTTACTGACCCCAGTCTAGAATCACAAAGGCAGGGCAGTATGATGGTGCAGTGGTAGAAATACAACCTTACAGCGCCAGAGTCCCAGGTTCGATCCTGACTATGGGTGCTGTCTGTACGGAGTTTTATGTTCTCCCAGTGACCGCATGGGTTTTCCTCGGGTGCTCCGGTTTCCTCCCACACTCCCAAGACATACAGATGCCAGAGAGTAATGGTGGATGGTTGTTTTTCAGGTTGGAGGCCAGTGACTAGTGGGGTGCCACAGGGATCTGTGTTGGGTCCATTGTTGTTTGTCATGTACATCAATGATCTGGATGATGGTGTGGTAAATTGGATTAGTAAGTATGCAGATGATACTAAGATAGGTGGTGTTGTGGGTAATGAAGTAGATTTTCAAAGTCTACAGAGAGATTTATGCCATTTGGAAGAGTGGGCTGAAAGATGGCAGATGGAGTTTAATGCTGATAAGTGTGAGGTGCTACATCTTGGCAGGACAAATCAAAATAGGACGTACATGGTAAATGGTACGGAATTGAAGAATGCAGTTGAACAGAGGGATCTGGGAATAACTGTGCACAGTTCCCTGAAGGTGGAATCTCATGTAGATAGGGTGGTAAAGAAAGCTTTTGGTGTGCTGGCCTTTATAAATCAGAGCATTGAGTATAGAAGTTGGGATGTAATGTTAAAATTGTACAAGGCATTGGTGAGGCCAATTCTGGAGTATGGTGTACAATTTTGGTCGCCTAATTATAGGAAGGATGTCAACAAAATAGAGAGAGTACAGAGGAGATTTACTAGAATGTTGCCTGGGTTTCAGCAACTAAGTTACAGAGAAAGGTTGAAAAAGTTAGGGCTTTATTCATTGGAGCGCAGAAGGTTAAGGGGGGACTTGATAGAGGTCTTTAAAATTATGAGAGGGGTAGACAGAGTTGAAGTGGATAAGCTTTTCCCACTGAGAGTAGGGAAGATTCAAACAAGAGGACATGACTTGAGAATTAAGGGACAGAAGTTTAGGGGTAACATGAGGGGGAACTTCTTTACTCAGAGAGTGGTGGCTGTGTGGAATGAGCTTCCAGTGAAGGTGGTGGAGGCAGGTTCGTTTTTATCATTTAAAAATAAATTGGATAGTTATATGGACGTGAAAGGAATGGAAGGTTATGGTCTGAGCACAGGTATATGGGACTAGGGGAGAATATGTGTTCGGCACGGACTAGAAGGGTCGAGATGGCCTGTTTCTGTGCTGTAATTGTTATATGGTTATATGGTTGTAACATTTGGATTTGGTAAAATTCTAAAGTGTCGCTAATGTGTAGGATAGTGTTAGTGTACAGTGATCGGTGGGGGGGGGGGGGAGGGGGCCTGTAAATCTCTAAACTTAGCTAAACTAAACTAATCACAGCTTTCATTACATCATATTGGAGTTTGGTGAGTAATGGAGAGGAGATTTGGGGTGGAGAGGAGGCATCAAATTGCAGAATGATCTGCGTTGGAATGGTCAGACTCATCATGCAACGGTGAAAGCAACAGGTGTCCTAAACTTCCTGAGGTGCAACTTTCATCATTGTTCAACTTCTGTCAAGGAGAAGCTATACTTCACCCTCGTTAGACCTCATTTGGACTCCGCAGTTGCAGCATGGGACCCATACACAAATAAAAACATTTCTTCCATCGAACGTGTCCAAAGACAGACAGCTCGATTAGTTACTAACACCTATGAGAGAGAAGCGAGTGTCACCAAACTTCTGAATTCTCTGGGGTGGAACCCTCTCCAAGACAGACGTGAAGCTCACCGTTTGACCTGTTTTTACAAAATGTTAAATGGCCAGCTCGACATAGATTACAAGACCTACACCAAACCCAAACCAATTAGGAGCAGACGAGGGCATTCGATCCAATTTGTGATCCCAGCTACAAAGACAGATGTGTACAGCAATTTGTTCTTCCCCCGCACAATTAAAGCATGGAATAATCTCCACCCTACTATAGTTACCCAACCAGATGCAACTACATTTAAGGTAGCTCTTTCTTCCCAAAAACTCTTTCTGGATTAAGTCTTCCCTCCACCACGTCCAGTTTAAATTCCATTTGGAATATTTTAGAGGACCAAGAAACCAAGATGAGAAGAAAACGAATAGTTAAGGGAATATGTACAACCTTGAGTGTGTGAGTGCATGTGATGTATACTTTTTTTAAAAGTAAAAGTCTTTTATAAAAGTATTATAAATCCTCAAGTAAATGTGTTTTGATGATAGAATTGAGTGGTGATGTTCGATGATGGTTCTGTGCTGGCTGATCACAAACTATCTGCAGGACACCATGTTCACATGTGGAGACATCAAGCTCCAACTCGAATGAAAAAAGAATTAATACAATAACATGACTTATTTATGGAAATGTGAACACATTTAAAAATGACTGCAGATATCCTCAATGCTTCCCATTAGTTTTCTTTCATTTGGTTTTGTGCAGTTACGTGGGAGGATTACATTTGCCAATAATAAAACCTCTTTTTGGAGCAGTTTGCCTCTTATCAGCTCATGGTCTTGAATTTTACAGATCCAGATTTATACAGAATGGAAACAGGCCTTTCGGCACAACTTGTCCATGCTGACCAACATGCTTATATAAACTAATCCCACCGACATAGTTTTGGCCCTTATCCTTCTGTTAATTCACCTGTGCAAATGCTCTTGAAACGGTAAATGTACCTGCCTCTACCACCTCCTCTGGTCACTCTTGCATATATTCACCACCGTCTGTGAATAAATTTGCCCATTAAATCTTTCCTCCTCATATTTAACCTATGGCCTCTAGGTTTAGACATCCTTGCCCTGGAAAAATACTGTGATTATCTACCCTATCCTTGCTCCATACAAATTTTTAAACCTCTATACGACCACACTTTAGCCTCCTTCGCTCCAGTCTCAACCTATCCAATATCACCTTCTAACTCAAGTCCTCCACTCTCAGCAACATCCTCTTGCACCTTCTCTGCACGTTCTTTAGCTTAATCACATAGATTCTGTGGTAAGCAGAACTGCACACAATACTCCAGATGCAGTTCACACCAGGACATCGGAAATGTCCTCGTTCTTCAGGGAACGGGGATTCCCCTCCTCCACCATATATGAGGCTCGCACCAGGGTCTCATCCATACCCCGCAACACTGCTCTCTCTCCCCATACCCGCACTCGCAACAAGGGCAGAGTCCCCCTGGTCCTCACCTTTCACCCCACCAGCCGGCAAATACAACAAATAATCCTCCGCCATTTCCGCCACTTCCAACGTGACCCCACCACTCGCCACATCTTCCCATCTCCCCCCCATGTTTGCCTTCCGCAAAGACCGCTCCCTCCGCAACTCCCTTGTCAATTCTTCCCTTCCCTCCCGTACCACCCCCTCCCCGGGCACTTTCCGTTGCAACCGCAAGAAATGCAACACCTGTCCCTTCACCTCCCCCCTTGACTCCATTCAAGGACCCAAGCAGTCGTTCCAGGTGCGACAAAAGTTCACCTGCATCTCCTCCAACCTCATCTACTACATCCGCTGCTCTAGATGTCAGCTGATTTACATCGGGGAGACTAAGCGGAGGTTGGGCGATCGTTTCGCCGAACACCTCCGCTCAGTCCGCAATAACCTACCTGAACTCCCGGTGGCTCAGCACTTCAACTCCCCCTCCCATTCCCAATCCGACCTCTCTGTCCTGGGTCTCCTCCATTGCCAGAGTGAGCAACACCAGAAATTGGAGGAACAGCACCTCATATTCCGCCTGGGTTGCTTGCGTTCGGTTGGCATGAACGTTGAATTCTCCCAATTTTGCTAGCCCTTGCTGTCTCCTCCCCTTCCTTAACCCTCGAGCTGTCTCCTCCCACCCGCCCTCGGGCTCCTCCTCCTCCCTTTTTCCTTCCTTCTCGCACCCACCCCCCATCAGTCTGAAGAAGGGTTTCGGCCCGAAATGTTGCCTATTTCCTTCGCTCCATAGATGCTGCTGCACCCGCTGAGTTTCTCCAGCATTTTTGTGTACCTTACAACTTTTACATGATGTCCCAAATCTTGTACTCACTGTCACTGCAGTTGATTGCAAGCATGCCATTCATCTTCTTCACCACCCCATAGAAACATAGAAAATAGGTGCAGGAGTGGGCCATTCGGCCCTTCAAGCCAGCACCACCATCCAATATGATCATGGCTGATCAACCAAAATCAGTACTCCATTCCTGCTTTCTCCCCATATGGCTTAATTCCATTAGCCCCAAGAGCTATATCTAACTCTCTCTTGAAAACATCCAGTGAATTAGCCTCCACTGCCTTCTGTGACAGAGAATTCCACAGATTCACAGCTCTCTGGGTGAAAAAAGGTTTTTTCCTCCTCAACCCCATCTATCTGTGTTGCCACTTTCAGCAAACGATATACCTTTACCCCAAAGTTTCTCTGTTCAACAGCACTCGCCAGTGCCCCGTCATTGACTATGTTTGTCCTGGCCCGGTTTAACTTCCCAAAATGTGCTCTTTCACATTTCTCTGTTAAATTCTATTGTTTCCTACTTTTCCATGTGACCAATATCCAGCTGGAACCATCTTTTCCAACTTACTAATCATGCCATTTCCTTTCTTATCCAAATCATTAATATATGCCAAAGACCAAATACTGTATGGAGTACATGAGGAGATAGCCAGCTGAGTAAAATGGTCTCAAGACAACGATCTCTCCTTCAATGGCAGCAAGATGAAGGAGCATGTTATTGACTTCAGGGAGCATGGTGGAATACCTGCCCCAAACAGCACCAATGGTGCTGGAGTGGAAATAGTCAGGAGCTTCAACTTCCTCAGTGTAATTATCACCAACAAACAGCCCTTGACCAACTACACTGAAGCCAAGGCCAAACAACACAATCCAATGCCTCTACTTCATCAGGAAACTAAGGAAGTTTGGCTTGCCTCCTCACTTCTCACCAACTTCTGCAGTTGCACCATAAAAAGCATACCGTCACATTGCAACACAACTTAGTTTCCGCTCGGTCAATGACCGCAAGAAATTGCAGAGAGTTGTGGATGTTGTCCTGTCCATCACAGAGACCAGTCTCTCCACCATCGACTCCATCTCCACTACAGGATGTCTCAGGAACTGTCAAACTATATTCTGCACTCTGGTGTTTTTCTCATTGCATTGCTTCTTGTACTTGTGTACGGCTGGATTGTACTTATGTCTCGTATTATTTGGTTTGACCAATAGGTTATTTTAATCAGCTTGTTTTCTTAGATTAAAATAGTCAATAGTGTTTTATTAGTCACTTATCCAACTGCACAATGAAATTCATTTTGCACTGGCGGCACGGTGGCGCAGCTGAGCAGTTGCTGCCTTTTATACCCCTGTCCCACTTAGGAAACCTGAACGGAAACCTCTGGAGACTTTGCGCCCCACCCAAGGTTTCCATGCAGTTCCTGGAGGTTTCAGGCGGTTGCTGGAGGTTGCAGGTAGTGGAAGCAGGCAGGGAGACTGACAAAAATCTCCGGGAACTGCACGGAAACCTTGGGTGGGGCATATTGTCTCCAGAGGTTTCCGTTCAGGTTTCCTAAGTGGAGCTGGGGCATTACAGCACTTACAGCGCAAGAGACCCGGGTTCGATCCTGGCTACGGGTGCTGCCTGTACGGAGTTTGTACGTTCTCCCCGTGACTGTCTGGGTTTTCTCCGAGATCTACGGTTTCCTCCCACACTCCAAAGATGTACAGGTACGTTGGTTAATTGGCTTGGTGCATGTGTAAAAATTGTCCCTGGAGTAGGAAAGTGTTAACGAGCGTGGATCGCTGGTCAGTGCGGACTCGGTGGACCGGAGGGCCTGCTTCCACGCAGTATATCTAAACTAAACTAAAATATTGTGTGAGCAGGAACTGCAGATGCTGGTTTAAACCGAAGATAGACACAAAACGCTGGAGTAACTCAGCAGGACAGGCAGCATCTCTGGAGAGAAAGAATGGGTGGCATTTTGGGTTGAGACTAGTTAGGGATAAGGAAAATATGAAATATAGATGGTGATGTGGAGAGATAAAGGAACTAATATATTGAAGGTTTTGACTGAATAGAGGCTGTGTTTTTCAAACCACCCAACCTTCTAAAGTATGGCCCCTTAAATTAAGTTCTCATATTAAGTTTGTATACGGTTAAAAAAATTATTCTCATTGTGCTGAAAAAAATACCATTTTAACCTGGAGCACAATGATGACCATTTGCCATCCCAGCAGGATATTAAATACCAGACATTCTGTCAAGATTTTCATTAACACTAAAACATGGTTTCCTTGTAAAATGTGTCCAAATGATGTCATAGACCATAGAAGAGACAACACAGGAACTGGCCCTTTAACCCACAATGTCCTTGCTGAACAAGATGCTCAATTAATTTAATCTCCTCAGCCTGCGTGTGTGTGTGATCCATATCCCTCCATTTCCCTGCATATGCATGTGATATCTAATCATAAAAAGTCATTTTTTTTGTCTTCCAGAATGACTGTCAGTCCCACTGGCCTGATCAACACCAGCACTGACTTACTCAAAGAAAACCAGCTTTTACTAATACTGCTTCCCACGAATTCACACTGAAAAGGGCAAATGCCACTCAAACCACATTCTACGTCAGGCTGTTTCACTTGGCTTACTGTTTCAGTTATACACTGCTTGCACTTAAAGCTTTGTTTTGCCGACACATTTGACATGACATTTCTCCACACCAAAATTGGTATTTATTTATACCTCTTACTCCCCTAGCTCGCCATTCAAAAGAAACACAGGAATCAAATTACCACTGAGTGCAAAGAGTCAGAGAAATAGAGTTGTAATCGGTTTAAAGAGAGCCAGCTAAATGTACAGTGACAAAGTGGCCCAGTGGCGCCTGGTAGAGCTGTCTTTATGGAGTTTGTATGTTCTCCTTATCAGCGTGTGGGTTTCCTCCAGGTGCTCTTGTTTCCACCCACATGCCAAAGACGTGTGGGTTTGTTGTTAATTGTCCTATACACTCTCTAATAGTTTAAAGTGCTTCAAACTCTTTGAATCACTTCCCTCTGGAAGGCGACTCCGGACCGTCAAAGCCTCCACAGTCAGACATAAAAACGACTTTTTGCCACGAGCAGTAGCTCCACTCAATAACCAAAGTCTGTAGCCTTCTTTTGCTCTGGTATTTTATTTCATTCACATGTTTAAACTATGTTTTATTCTTAATGTTTTATACTTAATTGTTACTGTATGTCGTGTGGTTACCTGCGAGTGGAGCACCAAGGCAAATTCCTTGTATGTGTACACACTTGGCCAATAAACTTATTCATTATTATTATTATATAATTGTCCATAGTGTGTAGGGATAAGTGGGTTAACATAGAACTCATGTGAACATGGATCAGTGGTTGGCATGGACTCGGTTGACCGAAGGGCCCATTTCCATGCACATAGCATCATGTTCAGCACAATTGTGGGTCAAAGGGCCAGTTCCTGTGTTGTCTGTTCTATGTCCTACAACATCATTGGGACACATTATACAAGAAAACTATGTTATAGTGTTAATGAGAATCTGGGCAGAATGTCTGGTGTTGAATATTATCCTCAGCTTCCAATCATCTTCAGCCTCAATTCATTGCCTTACTCCCATTCTTATCTCTCAGTCTTTGGCCTCCTCCTTTCCTCCAACGATGCTTAATTCAAGCTTGTGGAACCACATCTCATCTTCTCCCGCTGCACCATGCACCCTCAGGATTATCTCTATTTCCACAATTTGAAGTAATCCCCCTTTATTCAATATAATTTTACACCACTTGCCAGTTTTAACTGGCCATGGCCATTGTGATCAGCGATGATCACAATGAATGGCGGCGCTGGCTCGAAGGGCCAAATGGCCTCCTCCTGCACCTATTGTCTATGTTTTCCAAGTAATTGGTTCCTTGACAACTTGGTGCACCTTATTACAACTTGTCCTATGTTTTCCAGTGAGGAACGGTCTTGGTTCACTTACTTTGACAAGAAATGCTGCCTTTGGTCAAGTTACACCTTATTACAACTTTGGTCCTAAAGCAAACCAATGTTTTTAGTCAAGCCATGAGTCAAAAGGAACGGTCTCCTCAAACCCGAAAATCAAAAAAACTCTTTACTTAATTCTTTTCTTCAGAGATGCTGCCAGTTATTGTCTACATTGGTCCGCTTAGCTGGAATGTTCTATCCCTTCCATCGGTGTTAACCAGCATTTGTAGTTCTATTCCTAAGATCAACCTTATTATAGTCATTCTTCCCATTCAATATAATATAAACCTCTCTCTTATAACTGGCCATGGCCGTGAGATCCCGTTGATGCTCAATGATTCGGCGCTGCCTCGCAGAGGGCCAATTTCCACTTCTGATGAAGGGTTCTTGATCCAAACAGATCGCACTCTTTCTTTTCCATTTCCCCAATCCTTTTCTAAGTATCCGCTTCTTGCCTTTATCACATTATTTCAGCCAGCATTTCAAAAATATTCTTGCTTCTCCTTATTATTCAGCTTTCCCACTATTTGTAAGATGCCTATTTGCTTTATCTATCTATCTATCTATCTATCTATCTATCTATCTATCTATCTATCTATCTATCTATCTATCTATCTATAGCTATCTATCTATCTATCTATCTATCTATCTATCTATATATCTATCTATAAAACTCTGGGGTTATCCGTCCGGCTGCCGTCAAGATCCCTTTCTGCCTTTTGATTCGTGCCCGATACTCGCAGATGTCCAATCGGAATGGCCGATGCTCGCAGATGTCCAATCGGAATGGATCCATTTGCATGTACGGCTGCCGGCTGCATTTCTTCCTTTGATTCATTGCCACGCCCAATCCAGACGCTCAATCTCCGAGATCTTTTCCATTTCGGTAGAGATTTCGCTTTTCTTTCTAAGTATCCGCTCCTCATTACATTTCGTCGTGTTGAAGTATACGTTTTTAATCAAATCCTTCTCCCCCCCCCACCCCCAAGTATTTCACAAATAAACTGGCTTCTCCATTTACATGTCAGCTTCCAACACACTTCGAAACAAAGTTGCAAGACAGGAACACTCTGAACTTTTCACTGCTGCAGCAGGCAGGGGAGGTGCCATTGGATTTTTTTTTAATCCACTGCTGAGGGAGGCAGGGCAGAGCTGGAATCTTACTTTTGAGAATGGCTTCAGTTCCATTGGAGGAGACGGGTGCATGGTGGAATATTGGGTTGGGGGGGTCACACCATTGGGGGAGCAGACCCAACGGGTCTGCACTTGGTCTAGTATATCTATAAAAGTCTGCGCCTGATGACTGGCTACCTTTCTGCCTTTTGATTCGTGCCCAATACTCGCAGATGTCCAATCGGAATGGCCGATGCTCGCAGATGTCCAATCGGAATGGATCCTTTTACTTTCTTCCTTTGATTCACTGCCACGCCGAATCCAGACGCTCAATCTCCCAGGTCTTTTCCATTTCGGTGGAGATTTCGCTTTTCTTTCTAAGTATCCGCTCCTCATTACATTTCGTCGCCTGTAAGTACACGTTTTTAATCAAATCCTTCTCCTCCCCCCCCCCCCCCCAGTTCCCTGGCGCCCGCATTTCAACCTGAAGAGACGCCATTTAATTTGGCCTTTCAAGAACGGCTTCAGTTCGAGGACCACGTCTCCCGTGGGGGCTGCGGGTAGGGAACGGCTGGGGGGGTTATTCTTTTAAAACTGTGTGTGGTGTGTGTGGTGGGTGTGATTGGGTGAGCCACCCCTCACTCTCGCGCGTTGGCGAAACCACAGGACCCGACTTCGACCTTTCCTTCGACTGCATCTCCAAATCTAGAGGCCAACTTGAACGGCTCAACGTATGTGTGTGGGGGTGCTCACAGTGTGTGATGCACAGTGACGCAATGGTACAGTTGCAGCCTTGCAGAACCAGATACCCTGGTGCGATCCGACCACGGGTACAGACTGAATGGAGTTTTACGTTCTCCCTGTGGCCGCGTGGGTTTTCACCGGGTACTCCTGTTTCCTCCCACACTCCAAAAACGTTCAGGTTTGTCGGTTAATTGGCTTCTTCTAAATTGTAAAAACTGCCCCTAGTGTGTAGGATTGTGATGAAGTACAGGGAGCTCGCTGGTCGACACGGACTCTTTGGGCCAAAGCATCTGTTTCTGCACTATATCTCTAGTCTACAACCTTAATTTGTAACTATAAGCTCAACTCATTCACTGTTTGGCATCCTAATCAACAGCATGGTAGTCCATTCATCACAAGTCCTGATCTTTCAATAAGTCCTGGTCTGTCTACCTCCATTGTGGCCATTTTCAAGGAGCAATAAACATCAGCTGGACCAAAGACATCCCCGACTCAAAAATTAACAGAATCTCTTCCTGGAAAATCAATTTAAGGAATAAAATGAACAAGGAATTAAGGACTGGAAGGTTTCTGGAATAAAACAAATCATGGGAACTAGCTTTAAGGTGAGAGTGACAACATTTACAGGAGACATTTTTTAAACAGAGGGTGGTGAGTGACGCACTGCCTCAGTTGGTGGTGGAGGCAGATATGATCCTTTAAGGGCTTTTACATAGTTACATAGGCATGTAGAGAATGGAGTGATACAGATTGTGTGCCGGTAGATATGGTCTTGGCATTGTGCCCATCACAGATATTGTGGGCTGAATGGCCTGTTCTTAAGCTACACAGTTCTGTATTCTATGTTCTTAGTAGACAATGGTCTTCCATGTGTTGTACTTTGTGGCAGTAATTTATGTTGGGTGAGTTTGTAAAGAAAGTAATAAACTATATAATCTGATAACTATATTCTGCACTCTGTAACTTTCTCTTCATCAACCTATTGTACATGCGTTTGGCTCAATTCTATTCATGTACAGTATTATATGACTTGACTGGATAGCACTCAAACAAAGCTTTTCACTGCATCATGTGAGAAGAGGTGAACCTAAACCTAAAATCTAAGGACAATCGCAGTAATCTTAAAATAATGAAATAATGTTACAAATAAATGTCCCTGCAACTCATATTAATCTGTCTTCCATAGTTAATATAGAAGCACCTTTTGCAGAATCATCTCAGGGCCTTAAGCACTAATGGCAGAGTGATGTCAGAATATTTAGTTTTATGGTGTTGTAACATTCAAAACTATCTGTTAAGAAATTGAAAATGCTCGCGGCTATGTTTGCAAGGCTCCAACATTAATGGAATGATGATTTTTGGAGTCCTTGGTTTATTAATGTATTTTATTCATGGCAAAAGGTTGCTGGAGTATTACTATGCCAAAACCAGTGGGATGTTTCAATGCATGGTTTTATCAAGGTTCCTTGCTTGGGTGAAGTGTTACATTTAATCTTATGGATTAGTGGATGTGTTAATGGCAATATCCTGCTGCAACCCAGAGGCAGAAACATGTTGAAATGGAGGAAATCAACAACGACTAAAAATTATTGGGGATAGGAAAGGAAAATGTCCTTGGTTGCAGCATCTAATGCAACAAAGAATAAACATAGAAACATAGAAAATTAGGTGCAGGAGTCCATCCCCTTCGAGCCCCCGCCATTCAATATGATCATGGCCCCAGCCCCCCTCCCCCCCCCCCCTTAGCCCAAGGGCCACATCATACTCCCACTCCCAATGCACTGGCCTCAACTTTCAGTGACAGAGAGTTCCAGAGATAAAAAAAAGTTCTTTCATCTCGGTTTTTAAAGGATTTCCCCCTTCCAAGCTGTATTTGTCCTGGCTTTCCCAAATCATCGGGAACAATCTTCCTGCATTAGCCTGTCCAACCGCTTATGTTTTGTAAGTTTCTATAAGATCAATTCAATTCCTAAATTCTAGCTAAACCAAGTCTATCCAGTCTTTCTTATAAGACAGTAATGACATCCCAAAAAACATTTCTCACTCCCCTCTATGTCTTCTTCTTGCGTATGGCGACCACAGCCTATAAGGTGTACAAGACCCTGGTTCAGTGAACCTTTGATCTTCTGTCCTTTTGCAATGAAAGCACTTGAGCCTGCTGCACCTTGCCTACCTTGCCATGACACCCAGGTTCGCTGCATCTCCCCCTTTCCAATCGGCCACCATTTAGATAATAGTCTGCTTTCCCGTTTTTGCCACCAAAATGGATAACCTCGCATTTATCCACATTATACTGCATCTGCCAAACATTTGCCCACTCACCCAGCCTATCCAAGTGACCTTGCAGTCTTGCACCTTGCAATAAAGCACCATTGTGGACCTCAAGACAGATAAAAATCAATGCTTGCGGAGGGGCCAATAGCATGGAACCAATGCATGCTAAGTGTGGATTTCAGGATGTGACAAGACCAGACCACTAGATGGTAACATGACCCTCACAGACATGGATCTTTCTTTCTTTTCCCTTTTCTGTCTCTATAATTGCTTACACATCACATTCTCACTTTTATCAATTCATATGACCGGTCTTAATCCTGATGTTAATTTAATTTTATGGGTCTGACATCCATGGAATTCAAAGGTGTTTCCTCCCTGAGCTTCTTGCTCTGCTTGATGCACAAGTACATGTCATGCCTTTAAAAGGACAAGACTGTGCCATGCAGTACATTTCAAACTCTTATCTTGTTAAATGGTAGGGGACTCATCCAGAACAGCAGAAGTGAATATTGCAGCAGATGTAATATTTCAGTACCACCTTTGATCAGCTTCTGTGGCAGTGTGGCTATCACTGTGGGCAGAACCCTGGCATGCTGTCATCCATGAAACTCACGGGCAATACAAGAGAACTGAATGAGATGTAATGCTAAGACTCTATCCCTGTTGGTCAGCCGCATTTGGAGTACTGTCAAACTTGGGCCCCATACCCGAGGAAGGATTGCTGACTCTGGAGACCACTTTACAAGAATGATTCGGAATGATCAGGTTTGAGCATTTGACAGTTACTCGCTGGAGTTTAGGTGGTAAACATAAAAAGACATGTGGAAAGGATATTTCCACTGGTGGGAGAGTCTAGGACCAGAGGTCATAGCCTGAATTTTACTTCGTAAAAGTGACTACGTGAAGAACCCCACCCAGCGCGCAGGCGCGGCATTACGTCAGCAGGGCAGCTGGAGCCAGGCTTCTGGCAGCATAAAGACAACACCTCAGGTAAGTGCCTTTTTTGTTACAGAGTCGCTCCAGGGAAATAATGGCCTGGCGACAGCCAGGAGGACTGCTGTTCCATAGCTGGGCGGCACCTATCGCAGCTCGTTTCAACGCTCCCGCTACAAGCCTGCTGCAGATATCAAGTCCCGCACTAAAGGCGATCATAAGACCGACTCATCACTCTTCCCCACCGAAAAGGGGGGAGACGCTCGGATAAGCTGCATGAGGCAGCTCCTTGAGCAAGTCCTGATCAACGAGGAGATGCAGGCTACGCATCTCCAGGAGGACGGGCTTTGGCCTCCTCCTCTCCACACCCTTCTGTACCCTCTAGTTCGAGGGCAGTAAGGGAGGCCAGGACTTGGCCTATCCCAAGGGGCAGGCGGAGGATAAGCATGCCGGGCGTGGAAGAAGAGCCTGGGTGTAGTGGGGGCGATATGCAGCACCCCCAACAACTGGGATGGTGTTGCCACCCAGACTGGCGGCCAGCATAAACAGGCTGTCCAACAACCCGCTGCAGGACCAAAGCCGTCCAGCAATTGACAATACACAGCGCCAGAAAATTGTGAGGCGCTGAGGGTCAAGACGGTCAATGGGCAGATCTGGAACCACCTGGGGGCAGCAAATAAGGGCTCAGGAAAAATGCAGCGAGTCCTGAAGCTCCATTCAGCATCACCGCCTTTGCTCGGTCCGTTGGAAATGAATGAAGACCTGACCATACCCCAACAGGATGCCCTCGCACTGATGTGCAGACACACCTACGAGTTAAACAAACCTATGGCGCGACAACATCAGGCCTGCCCTCAACCCAACACATGTCTGAAGGCTCCAGCGCCCCGAACGGGAGGCGCTGCCTATTTGGCGCAGACCTGGCCAAAAGGCTGAAGGAGCTGGAAGAGGCGGCCAAACCAGTAGGCCTCATGAGGGCAGGGCCAGGGAGCAGGGTGAAGACACCCAGTTAGCACGCCTAGCCACCAGCATGTACCGAGCTGGTGAAAGCCTGGTGACCGCCTCCCACTACCCCCAGAGCTCTTTTTTTAGAGCGGGGCCCAGGTAGCCGTGGGAAGATGCGCCGCCCCACCGCAGCACCAACAACGGACAACCTTGGGCCCAAACCCACCGAAAAACGACCCCACAAGTAAACATGGAGGTAGGTGGGTGGTTCCTGTCAACATACACAGACAAAGGGTCTAATATTAACAGGAGGACGTTTGAGGTTTTTTCAAGCAGGTTTGGTGCTCCCTTACTAACAATAAGTTTATACTCAACAGTATTAGTGGATACAAAATTGAGTTCAAACCAGGCGTAGAACACCAGTTCCCCAAAGGGTATTCCTTTCCCTCAGCAATTGAGAAGGTAGAAGGACAAGCTGAACTTGTAAAGGCATCATGGTCGCAAGCCCTCAGAATGTGTGTATCAATATTTTTCAAATCCAAAAAAGATATGTCGCATTATTATTGATCTGACGTCACTTAATCAGTCTGTTGAGTATAAAGAAAGTGGAGACATTTGTCACTGCCAGACTATGATCTGATACTACATTCTGCATAGATCAAAGATGCTAATTTGGTACCCATTCATAAAAATTATTATAAATATCTGAAATTTATCTGGATGGGCCGGCTATGGCAGTACCGAGCCTTGCCCAATGGGTTAACGACAGCTCCCAGACTATTTACGAAAATTCTTAAAGTGGCCATGAGGAAATTGAGAGAACTAAAACATTTAGTCGTGGCCTACTGGACGATGTTCTCATATTAGGAAGAACAAGGGAACAAGCTAGGAGTTTTAGCCACTAAGCAACTCCTTGAAGCTTTGGGATTCATCATTCGCAGATAATCAATATTGGAAATAACATGGACTACCTAGGCTTCACTATTGACAATTCATATGACTGTCACTAGAGACAAAAAAAGTTTCACTGCGAACTTGTAATTTGATTAATCTGTCGGCATGTAGCCAGAGTTATTGGCTATATATTCCCGGCTGCCCAACATGGGCCCTTTTATCAAAATCAAAGAGCTCATGCATTACGCCTTAATAGGGGACATTATGACCGCAAAAAGATGGAATTACCCAGAAGCCAAATCAGAACTTCAGTGGTGGGTTGAAAATATCTGGCACAGTCACAGTCTATCGCCGAAATCCTAACATAATCATCAACGGATGCCAGTATACTAACTCCATAGACGCAGGCTCCAACATTAATGGAATCATGGGCATTAATTTTTTGGAAATGTCCTTTATGGGCTTTATTATCTGATATGCGGCATGCATGTTAGAATTATGATCGACAACACTACGGCAGTATCTTATATCCAGCTCATGGGTGTCATTAAATCAGTATCATGCGATAAATTAAACTGCATTATCTGGCAATGGTGTGTCGAGAGACATATTTGGCTTTATTTACAGGGTTCCTTGCTTCAATGACAACAAATGGATGTTGGACCCAAAATTATTAATAAGATTGTCAAGCAATATGGTACGCCAGATATAGATTTGTTTGATCTAGGTTAAATCACCAACTACCCATGTATGTGCTTGGGAACTAGACCCAGAGGCAGAAACATGATGCCTTCACGCTGGAGGGGAAATTTATTTTTCTATGCTTTCAACAAGTCGACTCCAAAAATTCAGGCAGACTCATTGATTCTGGTCTGATAGGCCTAAAGGAAATGGTGGTAGAGACACCTATGGTTGCAGCATCTCAAACTGCATTAGCAAACCAAAAATTGAACCTCCTGGTTTCCAGATAAAGACACCATTGTCAGGACAATCACCACCATGATCCTTTCCACCAAAAAGCAGTACCTGAACATCAGGAAATGGGAACAGTACTGTCTGGAAGCAGGGACATCCTACAAGACGGCTTTCGATCTCGGATGTGCTGGAGTTTTCCTGGCCCACCTGCACCATGACCTCAAGATGGACAGTGCCATCATACAGCTCGGATCGCCCTGTCCGCATGCCCATAAGCATAGTGTCGGATCCCACCCTCAGGATGTGACTTTAACACCACACCCATATGTGGGATGTCTTGTAGTCTTAGAAATTCTAGATGGAAATAACATGGAAACAGTCACCTTTATGCTAGACATACTTCTGAACTACATCCACCCCAGATTTACTTTCACCATGCCGGGGTTGGTAAAAAACAAAGTTTCTCCAACTCTCTATCTTTGCTTAAAATCTAACCCACTGTTCTGTGGTGACCCACCTTCATCATTATCTAGACATACCCATGAAGAGAAAGCCTTATGGGTTAGCCATCCTTTTGGACGGGTTACCAGCCAGACTTTATGGTTGAAACAGGTCCTCAACATGGCAGGGATTCACACAGATGTTTTTAAATCCTCAACCTCCCACCTCTTCGTGCTCAAGCTCGACATTCCAAATTCTGAAAACCGCGTACCGGACGTCCAAAGCATTTTAGCCTTTAAAAGGACATTTTTTGTTATAGACTTTGCCAAACAAACTGCAGATACATTTCCCTCAATCTTTCTTATCTTGTTACACGGTAAATGGTTTGAAGTCTTCACGTAGTCACTCACGTGACTCCGAAGTAAAAATAGTAAGATTAAACGGTACTTACTAGTACGAAGTTTGATCATTCATGAGGAGTTAATGAGGGATTTCAGTACCACCCTCTTATGAAATCGGACTTCTCCTTTACTATCTTTACTTCTTCTATCTGTGATTCCAGCTGTTGGAAGTATCCGCACCTGTGGGTTCTTCACGTAATCCCTCACGTAACTCCTCATTATCTGATCAAACTTCATGAAGTACTCAAATCTTACAATGCTAGAAAGGAGCTGAGGAAACTCTTTCGTCAGAGAACTCTGTGGAACCGCTATGAATCCGGTAACCCTGGTCACAGCGGCCTCTGCAGCGTTTTTATTATGTTTTGTCTATGTTTATATGTAGTTTTTGTTATTTTATGTGTGTGGGGGGGGGTTGGGGGGGGTGGGGTGGGGTGGGGAGGGGGGGGGAAACTTTTAAATTTCTCCCTGCACTGGAGACCCGACCTTTTTTTTTTTTCGTCGGGTCTCAGTTGTCGTTGAGGCCGCAACGAGGAGCGGCCTCCAACGGGAAGAAGCCGGGGGACTCAGGTGAGACAAACTCGCGGGGCCCGAGTCCTGAGGGGTGGAGCGGTGGAGGATGCTGCTGACTGCTGCTGCTGCGGCCCGGAGAGTCGGAGTCCAACGGCAGGTCTGTGGACGGCGGGCACAAGGAATGCGGCTCCCTGGAGGGAGACCGCTTTTCGGGGCTCCTGCAGGCGACTTCCCCCGCCCGAGTTGCGGGGTTGAAGAGCTCCTGGAGCGGGGCCTAACACACCTCCCCCGCGCAGCTGGAACGGCCGCGGGGACCTTGCGAGCGCACACCGGGGGCTCTAACATCAAGACCCGGTGTGCGACCTCGCACCACCCGGCGGGCTTTAATGGCCGTGGGACAATTGCCATCGCCAGCCGGGGGCTTTGACTTTGACTCTGACATCGGGGGGGGGGGGGGGGGGGGGGGGGAGAGTCTAGGACCAGTTTTTTTTTTTGGTCATAGCCTCAGAATGTAAAAATTGTAAATTATGTTGCTCTTTTAGAAAGTGAATGAGGAGGAACGGCATTCTTTGGACTCAGAGGTCCAAATAAATTAATCTGTGACTATTGAACTGATTGGCACAGAGGGTTGTGGAGGCCAAGTCAGTGAATATATTTTTTAGGCAGAGCTAGACAAATTCTTGATTAGAATGGGTGTTAAGGGTTATGGGGAGAAGGCAGGAAAATGGGATTAGGAGGCAGAGATCCGCCATGATTGAATGGCAGAATGGACTCGGTGGGCCGAATGGTCTAATCGACTCCTATAACGTGAACTTGTGAATGCCATTAGGTCTGGTGGATAACAGTTGTGGTTCAATAGTGGTTTGCTTTCAAGGCTTAAATGCAGATGACACCATTTGAAGAGATGAGAGCAACAACTAGTATATCTGGCAGTAACCTGCATGATTCACTGCCCATGACTACACATTGGCTTGACATTAAGGTCATGGGATTTCCTTCATTTCTGGTGCAGGGCAGAATTTGTCTTGTACCAAGATAGCAATGCACATGAACTTGTTACAAATATCTCTACACCCTCCTGCAAGAAAAGAGGCACATTAAAGTTCAATGCCATGGACATTTTGACAGCTACTAACAGGACGGCCTTTGACTTTCACTGAAATTCATATAACATCACCTTTGCCAGGATCAATTTAACAATGCAGCATCAATACTCTTATTCCCAGAATGAGCCTTGATCTTCAGCACACAGGAAAGAATGCTTCCTGCTTAGCATTGACAATAGCCAGGAGTTGCTAATAATCTTTTCTATTGATTAGCTATTATAGTTGATTATGTGGAATTTCCAGAAACACATGAATGTCAAACTTGACCTGTAATACCAATGCATGGAAAGCATCTTCATTGTGCATTCCCTCATTCTACCAAGCAATACATTTTTATTTTGGCTGCAAAGGCATGTTGGCAAATTTCTTTATCATCAAAATTGCAGCACTGTAAACTGCTGCTAGAAATGTATTAGATTTTGCACCACAAACAGACCATTGGTCAGCTGTCCTCGATAGGCAGTAATCAATATTCCCGTTGAAAGATTTGTAAATATTTTCCCAAAGTTGCCCTTGCAATAAATAGAAAATCAAAAATATACTTGACCCTTCCTTTTAGCTTGCTGACAAGAATACTGCCTGTGGAATTCTCTGCCTCAGAAGGCGGTGGAGGCAGGTTCTCTGGATGCTTTCAAGATAGAGCTAGATAGGGCTCTTAAAAATAGCGAAGTCAGGGGATATGGGGAGAAGGCAGGAACGGGGTACTGATTGAGGATGATCAGCCATGATCACATTGAATGGCGGTGCTCCTGCACCAATTGTCTACTGTCTATTGAAAGTGATGTTGCTTTAGAATGGTCCAAAATGTTCCATTATGAAAAAATGGCAAATATATCAAAATTCTATCCTGGCAAACTTCCATTGCACTGTGATGACTGGTACATGATCATGACCAATTTAAGAACTTATTTATAAAACAATACAAAGGTGACCAATAAACAAAATAAAATGTCTTATAGAAACATGTATATTGCTTACAGGATTGGACAGGCTAGATGCAGGAAAAATGTTCCCCGATGTTAGGGGAGTCCAGAACCAGGGGTCATAGTTTAAGAATAAGGGGTAAGTCATTTAGGACTTAATAAGAAATATTGAAATTATTACTGCTACTTTCACTTTTTTTTTGTTGCACAAATTCCTTAAGAGCTAATTATTAATCCATGACTCAAATTACTTGGAATTCTGTAATGCTGGCTTACAGTAATGCTCTAACGGGAGAAGGTGGGGGATATACTGTTGTGGAGAAATATGACCTGGGATCAAAAATGTGTAATTAATTGTTTCAGTTTGAGCCTATGCTGGCACATATAAAGTTATACTCTTGTAAAATTGCCGTGATTGCAGATGTTGCTAACTGTTGTTTATTGCCGAGTAAATTACTAGACTGCCCAGCTTCATGACTTGTTAATGTATGTCAGCTAGCTAATGGCTACTGAATCTATGCCAACAATTGTTTTAAAGCTCTGACTGGTGTTGGGAGGTGAATGTATGAGATCGAAAATCAGAAAGTACTGGAAATGCCCGGCAGGTCAGGTAGCAGTCATAGTCATGCAGCATGAAAACAACTTGCCCAACTTGCCCATGCCAACCAAGATACCCCATCTGCACTAGTAACATTTGCCCGCATTTGGCCCATATCAAGAGTCAAGTGCCAAGAGTGTTTTATTGTCATGTGTCCCAGATAGAACAATGCAATTCTTACTTGCTGCAGCACAACAAAGTATGTAAACATAGTAGACTGTAAATAATATGATAAACAAGAGAGAAAAAAAAGGTTCAGTGTGTATATATACACATACCCACAAGTACACACACACACACACACACACACACACACACACACACACACACACACACACACACACACACACACACACACACACACACACACACACACACACACACACGTATATACACATATATATACATATATATATACATATATGTATATATATATATATATACATATATATGTGTGTATATGTATACACATGTGTATACATGTATGTGTATATATATGTACACACACACATATATATAGATATATATATATGTATATGTATATATATATATATGTATCTATATATATATATATAGAGGCAGAGGGATATATATAGAGGTATATATATATGTATATATATATATATAGCGAGACCTGGGTGTCATGGTACACAAGTCATTGAAGGTAGGCATGCAGGTGCAGCAGGCAGTGAAGAAAGCGAATGGTTTGTTAGCTTTCATAGCAAAAGGATTTGAGTATAGGAGCAGGGAGGTTCTATTGCAGTTGTACAGGGTCTTGGTGAGACCACACCTGGAGTATTGCATACAGTTTTGGTCTCCAAATCTGAGGAAGGACATTATTGCCATAGAGGGAGTGCAGAGAAGGTTCGCCAGACTGATTCCTGGGATGTCAGGACTGTCTTATGAAGAAAGACTGGATAGACTTGGTTTATACTCTCTAGAATTTAGGAGATTGAGAGGGGATCTTATAGAAACTTACAAAATTCTTAACGGGTTGGACAGGCTAGATGCAGGAAGATTGTTCCCGATGTTGGGGAAGTCCAGGACAAGGGGTCACAGCTTAAGGATAAGGGGGAAATCCTTTAAAACCGAGATGAGAAGAACTTTTTTCACACAGAGAGTGATGAATCTCTGGAACTTTCTGCCATAGAGGATAGTTGAGGCCAGTTCATTGGCTATATTTAAGAGGGAGTTAGATGTGGCCCTTGTGGCTAAAGGGATCAGGGGGTATGGAGAGAAGGCAGGTACGGGATACTGAGTTGGATGATCAGCCATGATCATATTGAATGGCGGTGCAGGCTCGAAGGGCCGAATGGCCTACTCCTGCACCTAATTTCTATGTTTCTATATCTCCTTTAAACTTTGCCCCTCTCATCTTAAAGCTATGCCCTCCAGAATTTGATTTTTTTTTAGTTCGTTTTCTTATCATTACCAGAAAGCATAAAACATAATGTAAATGTCAGAGCAATAAAATTATGGTTTGGTACTTTGGTATGGTGTGGTACCATATGGTAAATTATTGTGATGTAGGCATATTTAATTCGTATAGGAGCTTGCTCCACCCCAATTCATTAAATGACCATACCAAAATGCAGGAGTTACATATGTGCTAATTCCCAGTGTTTAAATTATGTCTTCAGAAATATACTATAAAAGCATGCAAGTATAGTGGTCTTCTAATAATGGTTCTACATTAAGTGATGAAGGAAAATTTGATTTGGTGGCTAAAGATTCTTCATAGATGGTGGCAGATTCAAGTAGCATTTGGTTGATCATCTGTTGTTTATGCAATTGAATAAAACATCAGAATCATAAATGGCATCACAAGTAGGCTGCAGGCCCAAGATCACCTCCTCCAACCTCATCTATTGCATCCGCTGCTCTAGGTGTCAGCTGCTCTACATCCGTGAGATGAAGCGTAGGCTTGACGATCGTATCGCCCAACACCTCCGCTCGGTTTGCATTAACCAACCTGATCTCCCGGTGGCTCAGCACTTCAACTCCCCCTCCCATTCCGAATCCAACCCATTTCTTTCCTGGGCCTCCTCCATGGCCAGAGTGAGGCCCACCGTAAATTGGAGGAGCAGCACCTCATATTTAGCTTGGGCAGTTTGCACCCCAGCGGTATGAACACTGACCTCTAATTTCAGATAGTCCCTACTTTCTCCTCCCCTTCTCAGCTCTCCCTCAGCCCACTGTCTGCCTCTTCTTTTCTTCTTCCCACCCTCACATCAGTCTGAAGAAGGGTTTCAGCCCGAAACGTTGCCTATTTCCTTCACTCCATAGATGCTGCCTCACCCGCTGTGTTTCTCCAGCATTGTTGCCTTCCCAAGATCATTCAAGTTGTGCCACAGACCAAAACCAATTTCTCCCAACAAACTACTGCAATCACAAATACTGTAGAAGAAATAAGTCAGAAAGAATCCAAAAGGGAGTTGCAAATCTAATTTGTACTTGTTTTCTGCAAAAGCAAAACATTTGCAGCACTGAGAAGAAGTACAAGAAAGTGAAACTAAATCAATAGCTCTCTCAAAGATCTGACAAGGGAATGAGACAGAATATTCTATGATAACCACAATTCAAGCAATATTTTGAAGGGTTGTGTAATGTCCTGAGGTTATTCAATTTGTTATTTAAATGCAAAATATTATTTTTATTCTATCTTTATCAGGTGTGCTGAAGGAAGAGGAATCTCCAAATAAAATAAACTGTTTAGGTTCAATAACGGAGATACCATGAGATATTTGCTGGACAACATTTTCCTGAATGTATCTAACTAGTTTGTGACCTTATGCAGAAAGATTGAACCAATGTTGAGAGACTTTCCCTTTTCTAAGAGGCTTTTTGTTTCTCAAACCCAGGCCAAAAGTATCAAACATAGTATAGAAGCTAGGAACATAGTTACATCACAATTGGTACAAATCTGGCTTTTGGTCGCCAAATTATAGGAAGGATGTCAACAAAATAGAGAGAGTACAGAGGAGATTTACTAGAATGTTGCCTGGGTTCAACAACTAAGTTACAGAGATAGGTTGAATAAGTTAGGTCTTTATCTGGAGCGCAGAAGGTACAGAGTTTGTACGTTCTCCCTTTGTGACCACGCGAATTTCAGAATTAAGGGACAGAAGTTTTTGGGGTAATCTCCAAACACCGTAGTGGTGGCGGTGTAATGCTCCCTAGTGGAAGTGTAGGATAGACCTAGTGTGTGGAAGGGAGTGGAGGGTTATGGTCGCTGGGCAGGTGGGACTAAGGGGAAAAAAAAATTGGATGAAGGGCCTGTTTCCACAATGTCTCTCTATATGGTATATAGGACATCACAGTGGTACAGTGGCAGAGTAGCTGCTTTCCAGTGCCTGGGGACCCGTGTTTGATCCTGACTACGGGTACTCTCTGTACAGAGTCACGTTCTCCCTGTGACCACGCAAATTTTCTCCCACACCGTAATTGGCCATTATTAAGTCACACTTGTGTGGGTGGTACAATTTAGGATTCAAATGACAACAGAAAATCTGCTGGAAACACTTGACAGGTCAGGCAGGATTTGCAAAAAGAGGAACAAAATTAACATTTTACTGTAGGTCAAAGATTATTCATTCAAACCAAATCAGCTAACGAGCAAAGCCATCAAGCCAGAGTACAAGATCTAAAATAGGATTAATAATAATAGTCAGGAGCTCAGAATTGAATAAGAAGGAACTGCAGATGCTGGTTTAATCTGAAGATAGAAACAAAAAGCTGGAGTAACTCAGCGTGACAGACAGCATCGCTGGAGAGAAGGAATGAGTGACGTTTCGGGTCGAGACCCTTCTTCAGACTTCTTATCTAAAGAGTGTGAAAGTTGAGCTAACATGGTGGATTTACACATAATTGATCTCTAATTTGCACATTAATAACTGTATGTCATCTTAGAAAAATTATTTTCTTGCAACAATCAGTTCATCATCTTAAATTTTTTTATCATATTAGTCACACTAAACATTTTATTGATACTTAGCAGACCTCCAACTTCAAATCAATCAATTTTTGATCGCAGTTAAAGATAACGGGCCAATTACTTGTGCCCTTTCTTTTGCACAAATCATATATATATAATTAAAAGTCTCATCTTGACCACTTCCTTTCTGCGCTGTATATTGATTTTAGAAAACATGCTACCATATATCGCTATGATTTTTGGCCATCTTACTCACAGTCCTCCTCTGCTGAGCAGGCTACGAGGATTTTTCCCATTGATGAAAAATAAAAAAGTTATGAATGTTTAAAAATCCTTGAGATCTTCTCGCCTGACAATCACCCCGATGAAGGTAACGCCCCTTCCGGGGGGGGAAGAGGGGGGGGGGGAGAGGTGGAGGGGTGGAGGGGCGGGTGGAGAGGTGGAGGGGTGGAGAGGGGGGGGGGAGGAAGAGGAGGGGGGGGGGAAAGGGGGGAAGAGAGAGGGGGGAAAGAGGGAGGAGGAGGCCCTCCCTCTCTGCCCCCCCCCCCCCACTCTGCATTCAGGAACCAGCCCCTCCCGTGTGACGCCCACGCCCCGCCCCCCCAGACTTCCCCCCACCCCCCCCCCCCCTCTACAGTGGTGAATATTGGGACCTAAATCTCGGGAACCAGCCCTACCCCCCTCCCCCCCCCGACACCTCAATCTCTAACCCCCCTTCCCTCCTCCCTCTCCACCCCCTCTCTAGCCGCACCTGCGCAGTTGGGGGCTATGCATGAGTGGATAGGGTGGGGGATGTGGTGAAAGGAGCAAATGCATAATATTAATATAATATCAAGGGGGGATTAGAGTGTGTGAGGGGTGGTTAGTGTTTGTGTGACATAGAAACATAGGTGCAGGAGTAGGCCATTCGGCCCTTCAAGCCTGCACCGTCATTCGATATGATCATGGCTAATCATCCAACTCAGTATCCCATCCCTGCCTTCTCTCCATACCCCCTGATCCCATTAGCCACAAGGGCCACATCTAACTCCCTCTTAAATATAGCCAATGAAATGGCCTCAACTACCTTCTGTGGTAGAGAATTCCACAGATTCACAACTCTCTGAGTGAAAAGGTTTTTCCTCATCTCCGTTCTAAATGGCCTACCACTTATTCGTAAACTGTGGCCCCTGGTTCTGCACTCCCCCAACATCATGGACATTTTTCCTGCCTCTAGCTTATCCAAGCCCTTAATAATCTTATATGTTTCAATAAGATATCCTCTCATCCTTCTAAACTCCATAGTGTATAAGCCCAGCCACTCAATTCTCTCAGCGTGACAGTCCCGCCATCCCAGGAATTAACCTCTTGAACTCCCTCAATAGCAAGAATGTCTTTCCTCAAATTTGGAGACCTAAACTGCACACAATACTCCAGGTGTGGTCTCACCAGGGCCATGTACAACTGCAGAAGGACCTCTTTGCTCCTACACTCAACTCCCTTTGTTATGAAGGCCAACATGCCATTAGCTTTGATCACTGCCTATGATAATTGAACGATGAATAAGGACCCCCCAGATCTCGTTCTACTTCCCCTTTTAAACCTCACATTTATCCACATTAAACTGTATCTGCCATGCATCTGCCCACTCACCCAAACTGTCCAAGTCACCCTGCATCCTCATAGCATCCTCCTCACAGTTCACACTGCCACCCAGCTTTGTGTCATCTGCAAATTTGCTAATGTTACTTTTATTCCTCTCATCTAAATCAGTAATATATATTATAAATAGCTGCGGTCCCAGCACCGAGCCTTGCGGTACCCCACTAGTCACTGCCTGCCATTCTGAAAGGGACCCGTTAATCCCTACTCTTTGTTTTCTGTCCACCAACCAATTTTCTATCCATGTCAATACCCTCCCCCAATACCATGTGCCCTAATTTTGCCCACTAATCTCCTATGTGGGACCTTATCAAATGCTTTCTGAAAGTCCAGATACACTACATCCACTGGCTCTCCCTTGTCCATTTTCCCAGTTACATCCTCAAAAAATTCTAGAAGATTAGTCAAGCATGATTTCCCCCTCGTAAATCCATGCTGACTCGGACCGATCCTGTTACTGCTATCCAAATGTACCACTATTTCATCTTTTATAATTGACTCCAGCATCTTTCCCACCACCGATGATTATCCCTCCTTTCTTAAAAAGTGGGATAACATTAGCTGCCCTCCAATCCACAGGAACTGATCCTGAATCTATAGAACATGATCACCAGTGTATCCACAATTTCTAGAGCCACCTCCTTAAGTACATTGGGGTGCAGACTATTAGGCCCTGGGGATTTATCACCCTTCAGACCCATCGGTCTACCCAACACTATTTACTGCCTAATGTGGATTTCCTTCAGTTCCTCCGTCACCCTAAGTCCTCTGGCCACTAATACATCTGGGAGATTATTGTGTATGTTCCTTAGTGAAAACAGATCCAAAGAACCTGTTCAACTTGTCTGCCATTTCCTTCTTCCCCATAATAAATTCACCTTTTCCTGTCTTTACGCGACCTACATTTTCCTCTTCACATACCTAAAGAAGCCTTTACTATCCTCATTTATATTCTTGGCTAGCTTACCTTCGTACCTCATCTTTTCTCCCTGTATTGCCTTTTGAGTTATCTTCTGTTGCTCTTTAAAGTTACCCAATCCTCTGGCTTCCCGCTCATCTTTGCTATGTTATACTTCTCTTTTATTTTTATACTGTCCTTGACTTCCCTTGTCAGCCACAGTCGCCTCTTACTCCCCTTGGAATTTACTGCGGAGTCTCTGGTTTCCTCCCACACTCCAATGACGTATAAATCTGTAGGCTAATTGGCTTTGGTAAAATTGTAAATTGTGTTGGATAGCATAAGTATGCGGGGATTGCTGGTCTGCGTGGACAGTGGGACAAATGGGCCTGTTTCTATGCTGTATCTCTAAACTAAACTAAACTACAATTGAATTCTGTAATCTCTGCAGATTGAAGAGCCCATGCTTCAGTAACTTGGCCTTAGGTACAGCAAGGAATCTATTTGCACCAATGCCTGTGGATGGTCAAGTGGGTGGAGACATTTGTGGGAAATAATGGTTTAACGCGTCTTAAAATGTGTCTTAACATTAAACGTAAATTTCTCAATTTTACAATTCTTGAGCAGTTTCCTAATGGGCATTAGCATAAAACACTCAATTAGTGCAGCAAATAAGGATGATTGAATATGTTTATTGGCCAAGTATTCACATACAAGGAATTTGCCTTGGTGCTCCACCCACAATTGGCAACATGACATTTAGTGACAGTTAGGAATGACACATAAAACATTAAACATGAATAATAAAACATCATTGATTAAACAAGTGAATTAAATAAAATACCAGATCAAAAGGAGGCTACAGATTTTTGGTTGTTGAGTAGAGCAACTACTCATGGATAAAAACTGTTTTGATGTCTGGCTGTGGCAGCTTTGACAGTCCGGAGTCGCCTTCCAGAGGGAAGTGATTCAAAGAGTTTGTGGCCAGGGTGAGAGGGGTCAGAGATGATCTTACCCGCTCGCTTCCTGGCCCGTGCAGTGTACAGTTCATCAATGGAGGGAAGGTTGCAGCCAATAATCTTCTCTGCTGATCGGACGATTCGCTGCAGCCTCCAGGTGTCGTGCTTGGTGGCTGAGCCCAAACCAGACCATGATGGGGAAGGTGAGAACAGACTCTATGATGGCCGTGTAGAATTGGGCCATCATTGCCTGTGGCAGATTGTGCTTCCTCAGCTGCCGCAGGAAGTACATTCTCTGTTGTGCTTTTTGACTGTGGATTCGATGGTAGCTCCCCACTTAAGGTCCTTGGAGATGACGGTTCCCAGGAACTTAAAAGACTCCACAGATGTGACTGTGGTGTTGTTGATGGTGAGTGGGGTGAGGGGAGGGGGAGCTCTCCTAAAGTCTACAATCAATTCCACTGTCCTAAGAGCATTGAGCTCCAGGTTGTTGCTACGGCACCAGGGCGCCAGCTGTGTCACTTCCTGTCTGTAGGCAGATTCCTCCCCATCCTGGATCAGTCCAATCAGGGTTGTGTCATCCGCAAACTTGAGAAGCTTGACAGAGGTGTCTGTGGAGGTGCAGTCGTTGGTGTAGAGAGAGTAGAGGAGAGGAGAGAGTACGCAGCCTTGCGGTGCTCCTATGCTGAGCGTTTGCGGGTCCGAGATGTGCTTTCCCAGCCTCACATGCTGTTTCCTGTCTGTCAGGAAGTTGGTGATCCACCGACAGAGGGGTTCAGGCACAGTCAACTCGGAAAGTTTGGAGTGTAGTAGCTCTGGCACAATGGTGTTGAACGCAGAGTGAAAATCAACATGCAAAATCCTCGCATAGTTCCCCTGGCGGTCTAGGTAGGTCCTGGTTTTCTTTGTTCTGAACTCAAAACTCTAAGTGAAGTTCAGATTTTTCCGAGATTGAGGATGGTGAATTAGGTAAGGTATAAGAAGGGCTATTAATTGCATCTAGTCTACATTTGTAGTTTAGTTTAGAGACACAGCGTGGAAACAGGCCCTTCCCGCCCACCGAGTCTGCGCCGACCAGCAATCCCCACACATTAACACTATCCTGCACACACACACACACACACACATGGCACAATTTACACTATACCAAGCCAATTAACCTACAATCCTGTACGTCTTTGGAGTATGGGAGGAAACCAAAGATCTCGGAGAAAACCCTCACGGGACACGGGGAGAACGTACAAACTCCGTACAGACAGCACCCGTGGTCGGGATGGAACCCGGGTCTCCGGAGCTGTAAGTGCTGTACGGAGGCAACTCTACTGCAGCACCACCGTGCCGCACATACTAAACTCGAGTCTTCACTTATTCTTTCTTATCATTGCAACCTTACATATTACATTTCCATTCATTCTTCCACAATATCGTTAATCAAGTTCAAGTTCAAATGAGTTTATTGTCATGTGTACCTGATAGGACAATAAAATTCTTGCTTTGCTTCAGCACACAGAGCATAGTAGGCATTGACCCGGGTTTGATCCTGACCACAGGTGCTGTCTGTACGGAGTTTGTACGTTCTCCCCGTGTCCCGCGTGGGTTTTCTCCGAGATCTTTGGTTTCCTCCCACACTACAAAGGCATACTGGTTTGTAGGTTAATTTAAAGCATTGTTCGATCAAAGATGTTTTAATTTTATTTCCAGCAGCATTTACTGTGGCTCCAATTTTGGATTTTTCAAGTTTTGTGTTCAACCCATTTACTGTGCCCCAGTGTTATCAGTCTCTTGAATAGACCTACAATAAGCTAAGGATGTATTCCTGACCACCCACTCTATATTGTAGCTGCCTTTATATTCTTTTGTCCGCAATTTCTCTGCAGCTGTAACACGATATTCTGCATGGTTTGATTGTCATCACATATGGATGATTTATCTGGATAGC
Source organism: Leucoraja erinaceus (assembly GCF_028641065.1). Lineage (NCBI taxonomy): Eukaryota > Metazoa > Chordata > Chondrichthyes > Rajiformes > Rajidae > Leucoraja > Leucoraja erinaceus. Next base: position 1,349,962 of record NC_073378.1, read on the forward strand.
ACACAAAATGTTTCACTATTTTTCAGTACACATAACAATAAACCTTTCTACAGCACCACAAATAGATGACTGGCCATTTCTGCCAGCTACCCATCTGTGATTTTAGCCTTGGTTTTTTTTCTCTCTCCATTAGGATAGCTGTTAGAATATCACAGGCCTGCTATTAACACACAACAGAGACAAGGAAGAAAAATGTGCCAGTCTAACTAATTTCATCAAACTGATCAGCGTTATTTTCTTTGTTCTGATACAGGAAGGTAACGGTGGCGCAGCTGGTAGAGCTGCTGCCTCACAGCACCAGGGACCTACCTGGGTTCGATCCTGACCTGGGTACTGTTTGTGTGGAGTTGGCACGTTCACCCTGTGACCACGTGGGTTTCCTCCCAAAGTGGTGCCGGTTTGTAGGTCAATTAGCATCTGTAAATTGCCCCTGGAATGTCGGAAGGATAACAAAGAACTAGTGTGACTGGGCAATTAAGCATAGATAGACTTGGCGGGCCGAAGGGCCCTTTTCCAAGCGGTATCTCTAAACTAAATTAAAAGTTGGAGAATTTCTCTGAAACACGTAGGTGAAGGGGAGATAATATAGAAGTACATAAAATGGTTGATCTCCCAGGGGCTCCGGTTTGCTCCCACATCCCAAAGGACATGTGGGTTTGTGAGTTACTTGGATTGTGTAGATTTCCTCCACTGTGTTTCAAGTGGGTGCAAAAGTAGGATAACATAGAACTGGCATAAACAGTGATGGATGGTCATTGTGGACAGGGGTGAGCCAAGCAGCCTGTTTCTATGTTGTATCTCTAGATTAAACTCCACACTAAACCAAACAGTGTTTCCTTGATATAGGCAATACTCCATTGAGTATAAATGGGGATCCTGTGGATAGGGTGAACTGTTTTAAATATCTGGGAGTCCACATCTCTGAGGATATGACATGGTCATCACACGCCTCAGCACTGGTGAGTAAGGCAAGGCAGCGTCTTTACCACCTCAGGCAATTGAGGAAATTTAGAGTGTCTCCGAGGATCCTCCAGTGCTTCTACGCAGCGGCGGTGGAAAGCATCTTGTCCGGGAACATTACCATCTGGTTCGGGAATTGCTCTGCCAAGGACAAGAAGGCTATGCAGAGAGTAGTGCGTTCGGCCGAACGCACTATGGGAACTTCACTCACCCCCCTGCAGGAACTATACAACAGGAGGTGCAACTCCAGAGCAAACAAAATCATGAGAGACCTCTTCCACCCCTGCAACGGACTGTTCCAGCCGCTACGGTCAGGCAAACGCCTCCGTTGCCATGCGGTGAGAACGGAGAGGTTGAGAAGGAGTTTCTTCCCAGAGGCAATTCGGACTGTAAACGCCTATCTCACCAGGGACTAACTCTACAGAACGTTTTTCCTTCCATTATTTATTATGTAAAAGAATATGTGTGTTATGATTGTGTTTATAATTTGTTTGGTTGTTTTGTTGTTTGTCTTTTGCACAAAAGTCCGCGAGCATTGCCACTTTCATTTCACTGCACATCTCGTATGTGTATGTGACAAATAAACTTGACTTGACTTGACTTGACTTGACTTGACTTGATGATGTTCCTCTGTTTCCTACCCTAATGCCATCACATTCTTCATTTAGGGCTTGCCTTTCAATATCCCTCTGCCTCATCATTCCTTTATCCCCCTTTAATGTCTTCCTTGAATCCAAGCTGTTTGATGGAGTATTCAGTCATGTGTGCTAATATCTTCTTCGCCTTGGAGACTATTTAAATCTGTTTGAACTTCTACACATCAGAGTACTTTCACTGTTAATAATGCCATATGCTCTTATTGTTGTAAAAGTCAACCAAATACAATAACATTCCACGAATCACAACTATGGTGGTACCGGAGGAACACATTTTCTGGACTACCAGATATCGTTTTATTCATTTGCCATGATAGTTCTTTCTTTCTTTTCTTTATTCATTTGCCATGATAGTTCTAATTCCATTTGTCAGATGGCATACAGTGGAATAATCATTTTCCAGTGCAACTGGTGATTTAATGGGACCATGGAAACGCAGTAACTCGGTCGGGAGTGTGCTGATAAAAATGCAGTGAATTTAAAGTTAATAGGAAGGAACTGCAGATGCTAATTTATACCAAAGATAGACGTAGAGTGATGGAGTAACTCTAAGCTACCCACACATAATTTGAGGTGTTGTTCCTCCAACTTGCATGTTGTCTCACTCTCTGGCAATGGAGGAGGCCCAGGACAGACAGGGTAGTGTAGAAATGGGAAGGAGAGGTAAGATGGATAACAACTGGGAGATCCCATATGCCTCGGCAGACCGAACGTAAGTGTTCCGTGAAACAGTCGTCGATACTATCCTTGTACTTCCTCTACTCCATCCAGGGACCTCATTGGCCTTTCAGGTAAAACAGAGGTTCACATGCACCTCCTCTGACTCATCTACTGCAACCTGTGTTCCCGATGTGGGCTCCTGTACATTGGCAATACCAAGCATAGACACGACCACCATTTAGCTGAACACTTACACTTGGTCCTTTGAGTCACACAGGATCTCCTGGTTGCTACCCATTTTCATTCCCTTTCCCACACTGACCTTTCTGCCCTGGGTCTCCTCCATTGCCAGAGTGAGGCCACACACAAATTGGAGGAACAGCTCCTCATATTTCACTTGGGTAGCTTACAACCCGACGGTATGAACATCAAATTCTCTAGTTTTAAGTAACTTCTATTAAACATCCCACCCCACTTGCCCCCTTTCCTCCACCTTAGTCATTTCACCAATGCAACTATGTATCCCCCTTGAGATCCCTCTTGAGATCAACACCCTGCCTGAGGTCACCTGTTGCGAGACCTGATTCACCCTCATTCTACCCACATGGGGAAGGGTCCCGTCCCAAAATATCCCATATCCTTTTTCTCTAGACGCTGACCCGCTGAGTTATTCCTGCATGCTGTGTCGAGCTTTGAAATTGAAGTGAGCCCGGGAACTCGAGAGTCAGTGAGTGGAGGGAGTGTGGGTACTGGAGTCTGTTCATTCTGTTCAGCCAGATGCCAAACCAGTGGGAGTTTTGTATATTCAGATAGCAATTTATCAGAGTTTTACTGTACTAACTCAGCTAGTCTGCTCTCTTCTCTGATGTCAGTTCCACAATATGTATCGTAATACCTATAGTACAAAAATAGATGTGCCTGATTATTTATAAAGCCGCCAGGATGCCCCAAGGCCATGAAAGTAGCCATTAAATATTTTTTTTCCTTCAGATTTGTGGTTCAATTTTAGATTAATTTAGTTTAGAGATACAGTGCAGAAACAGGCCCTTTGGCCCACTGAGTCCATGCCGACCAGCGATCCCTGCACATTAACACTATCCTACACACACTAGGAACAACTTGCATTTACACCAAGCCAATTAACCTACAAACCTATACATCTTTGGAGTGTGGGAGGAAACCAAAGATCTCGGAGAAAACCCACGCAGATCACGAGAACATGCAAACTCCGTACAGACAGCAGCCGTGATCGGGGTCGAACCCGGGTTTCCGGCGCTGCAAGCACAGTAAGGCAGCAGCTCTACCGCTGTGTCACCGTGCCACCCATTTTATTACCTGTTATGGTGGAAATGCTCAATTACAACCTTTGTGTTATAGCCTCCACACCAGGAGCACTGCATCACGGCACCCCACAAGTCCTCAAGTACGGGAGGTTTTCAAGGAATACCAGACATAGCAAAAACTATGGTCACTCTTTCCGCACATATCTAATGATAAGAAGAGTGCGCTACGCATGGTAACCACTCAATTGCTGGCAGCAGAATGTTAAAACATTTCAGTACAATGTAAGATTAGAATGTAGAACAACTTAAACATATCCAGAGCCCTCCTATTAAACATATAACTGATTTTACACAGCTATCAAATTTATTTCTATGGCATAAAATTTTGGAAGCGTACATATCAAGGAAGTACTACTATGGCTAATCTAATTTAACAAATGCATTTGTGATCAGATATTTATTATACCTTAAATAATATATGTATTGTGCATCTATAATGATGGCAATCCAATGGATTGAGGGAATGAAACGCAGAGCTAATTAAGTTGCATGAACTATTGACAGACTAGTACTTACAACGGTGGTATTGATAACTATTTTTATACGGTGAATTTGCATGGTCTACATAACCTTGTAGCTTGAATGAAAATGACAATTTGCCTGCATAAAACAGGAAAGTTCTGGGAGTAAATTGGATTAAATCACATTTCAATATTTGGCCATTCTTCATCAAACAATGAGCATTATTGGCATTAATACCGTCACATGTACAGAGATGCAGTGAAAACCTGTCTTTGTTATTTATGATGATCATACCATACATAATTTGTAATTTTAAAATTGTACAAGGCATTGGTGAGGCCAATTCTGGAGTATGGTGTACAATTTTGGTCGCCTAATTATAGGAAGGATGTCAACAAAATAGAGAGAGTACAGAGGAGATTTACTAGAATGTTGCCTGGGTTTCAGCAACTAAGTTACAGAGAAAGGTTGAACAAGTTAGGGCTTTATTCTTTGGAGCGCAGAAGGTTAAGGGGGGACTTGATAGAGGTTTTTAAAATGATGAGAGGGATAGACAGAGTTGACGTGGAAAAGCTTTTCCCACTGAGAGTAGGGAAGATTCAAACAAGGGGACATGACATGAGAATTAAGGGACTGATGTTTAGGGGTAACATGAGGGGGAACTTCTTTACTCAGAGAGTGGTAGCTGTGTGGAATGAGCTTCCAGTGAAGGTGGTGGAGGCAGGTTCGTTTTTATCATTTAAAAATAAATTGGATAGTTATATGGATGGGAAGGGAATGGAGGGTTATGGTCTGAGCGCAGGTATATGGGACTAGGGGAGATTATGTGTTCGGCACGGACTAGAAGGGTCGAGATGGCCTGTTTCCGTGCTGTAATTGTTATATGTTATATGTTATATAGTGCGCCAAGATATTGCAAGGGAGAAGAAGAAACAGAATACAGTGTCGCCGCCAAAAAGAATGTGCAGATTAAAAAAAATACAAGGGCCACAACGAGGTAATTTGGGAGATCAGGAATTGATCACAAGCAAGTGACAGGACCGTTCGAGCAAAGATCCTATAGTGGAGCAAGATAGGCCACTCCTGTGAAATGCAATGGGCTGACGTGTAGTACGCTACGGAGGGGATCCTGGACATTTTTCCCCGCCCATTTTAGTAACCGGAACCTACCTGACCCGACCCGACTCGCAGTGTAATCAATGTTGCGGGGGAACAGTTTGTGTGCGTGATATAGGGTTAGATTCATCATTCTGTTAGTTCATAATTCTGTTAATTCTTGTTAAAGAATAAAATGTTTATAAACACACATACATGAATGTGATATAAATGTATATAATCATATAACACACACAATTATATTTCTTCTGATTTTTATATCCAATGATCAACTTTATTTCAGACTAGACAAGGGACATTAAATAATAAACATTGTAAACCTCCCCGCAACTTCACACACACTAGGCCCTATACCACCCCTCAACTCCCTCCCCCCCCCCCCCCCCCCGCACTCCCTCGCCTCCCCCCACACCACCATGTCCCCCCCCCCCCTCCTATGCTGTAGTCCCTTAACCCACCAGCCCTCAACACCACATCTCTCCCCATGCTCTCTGCACCCCGTTCCCTACCCCTACAAATCTCAGGGTAAAAAAGTTTTTCCTCATCTCTATTCTAAATGGCCTACCCCTTATACTTAAACTGTGGTTCTGGACTCCCCCAACATCAGGAACATGTTTCCTGCCTCCAGCATGGGCAGATGCATGGCAGATAAAGTTTAATGCAGATAAATATAAGATACAAGATACATTTATTTGTCACAGGTGCCAGTTGGCACAGTGAAATGTGATCACCATACAATAAAAATAAAGAACACAACACACGATAGAGTTCAACATAAAACATCCCCACACAGCAGAATCAAAGTTTCCCACTGTGAGGGAAGGCACCAAAGTCAGTCTCTTCCTCTAATGTTCCCCAATGTTCACCCATGGTCAGGGCCTCCCCAAGCCCTCCGCAGTCGCCGCTACGGGCGGCCCGATGTTCAGGCCCACTCGCCGGGGTGATACAAGTCCGATGTTGGGGCTAGGGGACGTCCTCAGAGGCCTGGACAACAGAGTCGGCCACCTCCTACCGGAGTCCGCGGCTCCCAAAGTCCGCAGGCCGCGCCGGGCGGAGACTGATGCTGGCGGCCCTCTGCAAAGGGCCCCAGGACTCCACGATGACGGTCAGCGCCGCCCGCGTTGGAAGCTCTCCCAAACCGCAGCTCCATGATGTTGGAGCAGCGACCCAACGCTCCGGAGCTCCAAATGGCGATCCAGGTAGGCAACGCCCGTTCCGTGAATCCAGCGCCGCGCCACCGCTGTTGTGGCTCTGGTCCGGTTCCCGGTCTCCAGCAGGAAAGGCCGCTCCGATCCAGGTGGTAGGCCGCGAGGAGGGGGGCGAGGACGTGACTCGGAGAAATAGTCGCGTCCCCGCCAGGAAGCGACTGGGAAACAGTTTCCCCCTTACCCTGCCCCCCTCCCCCACATAGAAGAGTTAAAGTTTCCCACAACAACAAACTTTAAACTAACTAAAAATAAAAAAAAGATTGAAAAGACAAACAGGCTGTAGGCAGAGGCTGCCGTCAATGCAGCGGCCTAGTGAGGTTATCCACTTGGTATCAATAACAGGAAGGCAGATTACTATCTAAATGGCATCAAGTTGGGAAAAGGGGAAATACAACGGGATCTGGGGGTCCTTGTTCATCAGTCTATGAAAGTAAGCATGCAGGTACAGCAGGCAGTGAAGAAAGCGAATGGCATGTTAGCGTTTATAACAAGAGGAAGCAAATATAATAATAATAATACATTTTATTTGCGGGCGCCTTTCAAAGTCTCAAGGACACCTTACAGAGATTAACAAGAGAGAAAAAACATATAGTCGGAGTAAAATAAATAATAAAGACATCACCAATACACAAATTAAAGACAGAAATCGCTCCAAAGACAAAAAAAATCAAAAACACAATGTGAAGAGAGAGCAGCGGCAGCTAAGCCGCGCCAGTGTCCACTCTCCCTTCAAGACAGCCGTCTTGGACACAGACTAACATATTAACTTACACACAAAAAAATCATCCCCCCACAATGGTTACCACTGTGGGGGAAGGCACATATAAGAGCAAAGAGGTCCTTCTGCAGTTGTACAGAGCCCTAGTGAGACCACACCTGGGGTATTGTGTGTAGTTTTGGTCCCCTAATTTGAGAAAGGACTTTCTTGCTATTGAGGGAGTGCAGCGTAGGTTTACAAGGTTAATTCCTGGAATGGCGGGACTGTCATATGCTGAGAGAATGGAGCAGCTGGGCTTGTACACTCTGGAGTTTAGAAGGATGAGGGGATCTCATTGAAACATATGATTGTCAAGGGGTTGGACATGCTAGAGGCAGGAAACATGTTTCTGATGTTGGAGGAGTCCAGAACCAGGGGCCACAGTTTAAGAATAAGGAGTAAGCCATTTAGAACAGAGACGAGGAAACACTTTTTCTCACAGAGAGTGGTGAGTCTGTGGAGTTCTCTGCTTCAGAGGGCGGTGGAGGCAGTTTCTCTGGATGCTTTCAAGAGAGAACTAGATAGGGCTCTTAACAATAGCGGAGTCAGGGGATATGGTGAGAAGGCAGGAACGGGGTACTGATTGGGGATGATCGGCCATGATCACATTGAATGGCGTGCTGGCTCGAAGGGCCAAATGGCCTACTCCTGCACCAATTAGCTTTCTTCACTGCCTGCTGTACCTGCATGCTTAGATTCAGTGACTGATGTACAAGGACACCCAGGTCACGTTGCACTTCTCCTTTTCCGAATCTGACACCATTCAGATAATAATCTGCCTTCTTGGTCTTGCCACCAAAGTGGATAACCTCACATTTATCCACATTATACTGCATCTGCCATGCACCTACCCACTCACCCTGCATGCTCATAGCATCATCTTCACAGTTCACACTGCCACCCAGCTTTATGTCATCTGCAAATTTGCTAATGTTACTTTTAATTCCTTCATCTAACTCATTAATATATATTGTAAATAGCTTTAGTCCCAGCACCGAGCCTTGCGGTACCCCACTAGTCACTTCCTGCCATTCTGAAAGGGACCGTTATTTCCTACTCTTTGTTTCCTGTCTGCCAACCAATTTTCTTTCCATGTCAATACATACCCCCAATACCATGTGCTCTTATTTTGCCCACTATTCTCCTGTGTGGGACCTTATTAAATGCTTTCTGAAAGTCCAGATATACTACATCCACTGGCTCTCCCTTATCCATTTTACTTGTCAATTCCTCAAAAAATTCCAGAAGATTAGTCAAGCATGATTTCCCCTTTGTAAATCCATGCTGACTTGGACCAATCCTGTTACTGCTGTCCAAATGCGCCAGAATACATAAGAGGGAAAAGGGTAACTAGAGAGAGAATGGAACTTCTCAGGAACCAAAGCGGACACCTCTGTGTGGAGCCATGGGAGATGGACAAGGTCCTCAATTAGTATTTTCCCTCTGTATTTAGCAAGGAGAAAGACAGGAGGATGGAGGAACTTGGGGCAGTCAATGGAAATGTCTTGAGAACAGTCGGTGTTACCATCGAAGAAGTACTGAAGGTACTGTTGTGTATGAAGATATACAAATCTCCAGGGCCTGATCAGATATATCCGAGGACATTGTGGAAGCCCTGGTTGAAATTTACGAGTGGTCCTTAAATACAGGAGAGGTGCCGGAAGACTAGAGGGTGGCAAATGTTGTACCTCTATTCAAGAAGGGCTATAGGGAAAATGTTGTGAACTATAGGCCGGTGAGCTTAACATCTGTAGTTGGAAATTTACTGTAACCATATAACCATATAACAATTACAGCACGGAAACAGGCCATCTCAGCCCTACGAGTCCGTGCCGAACAACTTTTTTTCCCTTAGTCCCACCTGCCTGCACTCATACCATAACCCTCCATTCCCTTCTCATCCATATGCCTATCCAATTTATTTTTAAATGAAACCAACGAACCTGCCGACACCACTTCCACTGGAACCTCATTCCACACCGCTACCACTCTCTGAGTAAAGAAGTTCCCCCTCATGTTACCCCTAAACTTCTGTCCCTTAATTCTGAAGTCATGTCCTCTTGTTTGAGTCTTCCCTATTCTCAATGGGAAAAGCTTGTCCACATCAACTCTGTCTATCCCTCTCATCATTTTAAAGACCTCTATTAAGTCCCCCCACTGTAGTGTATTCTGAGGGATAAGTTATACAGGCATTTGGACGGGCAGAGGCTGATTAGGGATAGTCAGCATGGTTTTGTACGTGGGAGGTTGTGTCTCACAAATCTGATTGAGTTTTTTGAAGACTCAAGCAAAAATGTTGATGAGGGCAAAGCTGTTGATGTGTACATGGATTTCAGTAAGGCGCTCGACAAGGTTCCGCATGGTAGGCTGCTCTGGAAGGTTAGATCACATGGGATCCAAGGAGAGATAGCTGAATGGATAGTAAATTGGCTCCATGGAAGGAGGCAGAGGGTGATGGTGGAAGGTTGCTTCTCAAGCATGATGCCTGTGACTAGTGGTGTGCCTCAGGGATCAGTGCTGGGCCCATTACTGTTTGTCATCTACATCAATGATTTGAATGAGAACATACAGGGGCAAGATTAGCAAGTTTGCTGATAATACAAAAGTTAGTGGTTTTGCAGATAGTGAAGATGGTTGTGAACGATTGCAGCAGGATCTGGATCGATTGGCCAGGTGGGCGGAGGAATGGTTGGTGGAATTTAATACAGAGAAGTGTGAGGTGTTGTATTTTGGGACGTTGAACAAGGGCAGGACCTACACAGGTAGGCTTCAGGGTAGTGTTGCAGAGTAGAGAGATCTAGGAGTACAGGTGCATGAATCCTCGAAGGTCGCAGGTAGATAAGGTGGTCAAAAAGGCTTTTGACACTTTGGCCTTCATCAGTCAGAGTATTGAGTATAGAAGTTGGGAGGTCATGTTGCAGTTGTATATGACGTTGGTGAAACCACATTTAGAATATTGTGTTCAGTTCTGGGCACCATGTAATTGAAAAGATATTGTCAAGCTTGAACGAGTTCAGAAAAGATTTATGAGGATGTTGCCAGAACTAGAGGGTGTGAGCTATAGGGAGAGATTGAGTAGGCTGGGACTTTGTGCATCTAGGTGGGTGGGGGAGGGGAAGGGGGGGAAATTATTTTTAACCCCAGTCCTACCTGGTCGGAGATGCGGTTTTTCTCCGAACCGCATCTTCGTCCTCTCTGTGCGGCCTAGTCGAACTGGAGCAGCGCTGAGCGGCGTTTCCTGCGGGGACTGCAGCTTCGATGGCGGTGTAGATGCTGGGACATCTACAAGGAGCGGGCGATGCCTTACCGGGTCGCCTTGCGGTAATCTCCGGGGCACTGGGACCGTTGACGGCACCGCGGAGCCTGGGATCCGAGATCGCCAGTGAGAGATAGGGATAGTAAATTTGGCTCCATGGAAAGAGGCAGAGGGGCCGGCGGAAGGCCTGTGAACTTGCCTGTGACCGTGGCAGTCTTCGGGGGGGAAGCGGCCCGCTTTTGTCAGTCCAAGCCGCTGATGAGATGTTCACCGACGCCGATGATCCAGCTTCGCGGCAGAGGGCCTGAAGACACCGGGCTGGCTGAGGAGGCCAGATATAGGCCCCGACCTCGGGTGGACTATGAGGGGGAGAACTGGATATTTTTGGTGCCTTCCCTCACAGTGAATTCTGCTGTGGGGGGACGTTTCATGTTGATTTCTATAGTGTACTGTTTCTGTGTCTTTTTTCTTTTTCTCTTTTTTCTCTTTTTTTGATTTGTATGGATTTATTACATTGATCTGTTCAATTAATTTAATCAATCTCTGTAAAGCACTTTGGTTCAGATACTGGTTTTGTTGAAAAGTGCTATATAAATAAATATTATTATTATTATTATTATCTACCTGATCTATTCCATGGAGCACAGGAGGATGAGGGCGATCTTATACAGATTTATGAAATCATGAGAAGAATAGATCGGGTAGATGCACAAAGTCTCTTGCTCAGAGTAGGGGAATTGAGAACCGGAGGACATGGGTTCAAGGTGAAAAGTTTTAATAGGAATCCGAGGGGTACCTTTTTCACACAAAGGGTGGTGGGTGTACGGAGCAAGCTGCCAGAGAAGGTAGTTGAGGCTGGGACTATTGCATAATTTAAGAAAGGGTTAGACAGGTTCATGGATACGACAGGTTTGGAGGGATATGGACCAAGGTGGACTAGTATAGCTGGGACATTGTTGGCCGATGTAGGCACGTTGGGCCGAAGGGCCTGTTTCCGCAGTTTCACTCTATGACTCTAAATGTTTTACTGATTATCATTTACAAATCCATTCAGTAAGTCAAGATGCCCAGAGGAGATAATAATTGAAGATTATGCTGACTGCATTAGAGGAGACCATTGTGGAGTATAAATACTGTGAGATCCAAGATGGGCCAAATGTTCTACTGTGAATGTGAAGTATATCATGTAATCCTAAAAATTAATATTCTTTGCGTTGCATGATGCGTTTGCAAAAACACTTGCCCGAAAGATCACTTTCTCCCAAGAAGGAGCAGCAAAATATCCTCGCTCTTTGTCTGACTGTCACTTGTAAAAGTTGACAAGGGATGTATTCCTAAAGGAATCACACAACTGACACGCACCACTGCCGATATCCAAAACATGACTACTTAGAAATGTGAAGTGCGCAGTCAATAACATTTCGAAAACCTGCTTCATTTGTGAATAATTTTGAAAAAACTTCCCTGAAAAACATTGGAATGTAGGATACAGGAAAAATAACATCGGTAGCCATATGTCGGAGGGCAGAAACACATTGTCCATATCCTCTTCTTATGTGGCCATCAACCTATCAACCCACCCCCCCACACCTGCATCAACCTATTACCTAGGAAAGACCCAAACATTGGAAACCTAGGTCTTGTTTCTACAACCTATTACCGGCTAGGCTTTGTCCTGCTACTCTTTCATCGTGCAATTCAGGTAGAATGTGAATTACCTTACTAAACCAAATCTGGATTCTCATAATAAATGAAAACGCTTTCTTGTTTAAACATAAAAGAAAATGGCAATAAAACCGTAAATGACACTATTAAATTCTAAAACCCCACTGAGCTTCACTGCATCACCATAAAGGTGTTTTGGCCACAGTTTATGAGTAAATCTATCTCCTGTATTGGATCTGCAAGGAAACCCACCTGCTCTTCCCACCCCAAATAACACATCGAGTCCCACAGCTTGGAAAAAGACCCTTCAGCCCAACTTGCCCACACTGGCCAACATGTCCCATCTACTTCACTCATCCCACCTGCCCATGTTTGGTCTATATCTAACCATAAACCATGTAACCTATAACCATGTACGGAAACTGTCTAACAAGTCCGTTTCTTAGATTTTGGCATAGTCCCTGCCTGCACTCAACCATACCCTCCGCTCATCATGATTGTTTTTTAAATGATACCATGCACCTACCTCCACCACTTCCACTTCATTCCACACCGCCACCACTCTGCGAAAGAAGTTCCCCCTCATATTACCCCTAACTCAGTCCCTTAATTCTATCAAAGTTTTTCCCCCTCAGTTTTCCTATCAAAGTTTTTCTTCACCTTAAACCTATGCCCTCTGGTCCTCGATTCACCTACTCTGGGCAAGAGACTCTGTGCATCTATCCGATCTATTCCTCCCATGATTTTATAGGCCTCAATAAGATCACCCCTCATTCTCCTGCGCTCCAACGAATTGAGTCCCATCCTACTCAACCTCCTTATAGCTCGGACCCTCTCGCCCCGGCAACATCCTTGTAAATATTCTATGTACTCTTTCCAGCTTGACAACTTGATGATTTGCATGGAAAGGATGAATCAACCAAGGAATTGCAGAGGGAACGGTCTCTGTGGAAGGGGGTGGAGATGGGAAGATGTGGCCAGTGGTGGGATTCCGTTGGCGGTAGCAAAAACGTCGGAGGATTATATAAACCATATAACCATATAACAATTACAGCACGGAAACAGGCCATCTCGACCCTTCTAGTCCGTGCCGAACACATAATCTCCCCTAGTCCCATATACCTGCGCTCAGACCATAACCTTCCATTCCCTTCCCATCCATATAACTATCCAATTTAAGTCAGACAATGCAGTGTGCGACGGATGATGGGGTGGAAGCCGAGGACGAGGGGGACTCTGTTGCAACTGGGGGGAAGGGGAGCAAGAGCGGAGCTGCGGCATATCGAGGAGACCCTTGTGAGAGCCTCATCTACAATGGAAGAGGGGAACCCCCATTCAGTAACGAATGAGGACATCTCGGATGTGCTGGTATGGAACACCTCATCTTGAGCGCAGATGCTGGGTGGACATAGGAATTGGGAGTAGGGCATAGAGTCTTTGCAAGAGGCAGGGTGAGAAGAAGTATAATCAAAATAGCTGTCGGAGTCAGTAGGTTTATAATATATGTCGGTCGATAGTCTATATCCTGTGATGGAGACGGTGAGGTCAAGGGAGGTCGGAAATGGTCTACTTGCGGATGGAAATTAGTAGTGAAATTGATGAAGTCCGTGAGTTCTGCATGAGTGCAGGAGGTAGCCTTGATGTAGTCGTCAATGCAGTGGGAATGAAGTTCGGGGATAGGGTCAGTTCACTCCTAGAACTGGGGTTGTTCCACATACCCTACAAAGAGGCAGGCATATCTGGGACTCATAAGAGCGCCCATGGTTATGTCTTGGAGGAAGTGGGAGGAGAAGTTGTTAAGAGTAAGGAAAAGCTCTGCTGGGCGGAGGAGAGGGTAATTGGCTGGTTCTGCGGTCGAGGAAGAAACTGAGGGTTTCAAGACCTTCCTGGTGTGGGGTGGAGGTGTAGAGTGACTGGACAGCCTTGGTAGAGATGAGGGAGCAGGGGCCTGGAAAATGGATGTCATTGAAGAGACGAGGAGTGTATGAGGTGTGGTTTTTCTATTTCTATTTTCTGTTTCTATTTCAGAGTTCAAGTATCTGCAGTTTTATTATTTTCATTTATTTTTCTTACCCTCTGTTCCCTGCTCATTAGTCAACAATGAAGTCTTACTAATATGTTAATCAATATAAATTTTGCATAATGATCTCATGGCTGAATATAGATTTTTAAAATTCAAATGTACCATATCCATTGATGCACAGCAACTCAAAAATCTCCCTAATAAATCTCAAAGTTTTAGTCCACAGAAGATGACCCTTTGACCTCTCATGTTCGCACGGCACTTTGTAGAGAAATCTATTCAGTTCCATTTCCCTGCTCTGTCTTCGCAGTTCCCCTTAAATGTCCATTTAATTACCATTTCAAAGCCTTGATTAACTCAGTTGCCAAAACATTTACATGCTATGAGGGTTTCAAGTTTTGACCGCTCCCTGCTTAACAAATGTGTCATCGCCTAATGGAACTATCTTCTCTCCAATAGCCTTATCTGAGCATTCTATACTCTCCTAAACTAAAGAGAACAATCCTAGCTTCTCTAATCTAATTTTTTGCTGTAGCCTCTCATCCCTGGAACCAGTCGAGAATACCTGCTTTTTCTGTACAATTTCTGGATCTTCATTTCACATCCAATCTAAATTATGGTGAGTAGAAATCGATACTGTAGTGCAGTTGGGGGCGAATAAAATTTCAACATAAATCTCACAAATGTTTTATTCTGTGTCTCTACTTAAGAAGCCTGCTATCCCATATGGTTTACTATCTGGTCTTTCAAAATGTTGTGACACTTTCAAAGATTTATGCACATGTACATCCCAGTGTCTCTATTTATGAACATTTGTTGGAACTGCACAATTTGCCTACAATGTGCCTACATTTCTTCTGCCAATCATTTCACACTTTGTACTCGGTTTCATCTGCTATTTCTTGCTCATTCTGGCAGGCTGTGTTACGGCCTTTTACATCCTATCACAGTTTACTATACCTCCAAACCAAATGTGTAGGAAAGAACTGCAGATGCTGGGTTAAATCAAAGATAGACACAAACAGCTGGAGTAACTGTGTGGGACAGGCAGCATCTCTGGAGAGAAGGAATGAACTGAAGAAGGGTCTCGACCCGAAACGTCACCCATTCCTTCTCTCCAGAGATGCTGCCTGGCCCGCTAAGTTACTCCAGCTTTTTGTGTCTATCTTCCCACCAAACTAAATGTTGTAATTCACCCTGCATATCCGTTTATGAGTTTAGAATTTTTATCAAAAAATATTAAATTTCCAGTACCAACCTTGGGAGAATACCAACATATACCATGTCTGAAAAACAAATGTTTTTTTTGCTGCTCTGCCTTCAAGCCATTTTTTTTATTGATACAACCCTTGACTCTCTTCAACTACCCCTCCCATTCCCAATCCGACCTCTCTGTCCTGGTTCTCCTCCATTGCCAGAGTGAGCAACACCGGAAATGGGAGGAACAGCACCTCATATTCCGCCTGGGCAGCTTGCATCCTGATGGCATGAATGTTGAATTCTCCCAACTTTGCTAGCCCTTGCTGTCCCCTCCCCTTCCTTAACCCCCGAGCTGTCTCCTCCCATCCCCCCGCCCTCGGGCTCCTCCTCCTCCCCTTTTTCCTTCCTTCTCCCCTCCCACCCCCCATCAGTCTGTAGAAGGGTTTCGGCCCGAAACGTCGCCTATTTTCTTCGCTCAATAGATGCTGCTGCACCCGCTGAGTTTCTCCAGCAATTTTGTGTACCTTGACTCTCAATCTTTTATTCAGAACTTTGCCAATTGCAATGGAAGACATTTAAAGACTGCATGGATGAACTACAACAATTGTTCATCCCAGTTTGGCAAAAAAATAAAGCAGGGAAGATAGTGCATCCATGGATAACAAGGGAAATCAGGGATAGTATCAAAACAAAAGATGAAGCGTACAAATTAGCCAGAAAAAGCAGCCTACCAGAGGACTAGGAGAAATTCAGAGTCCAGCAGAGGAGGACAAAGGGCTTAATTAGGAAAGGGAAAATAGATTATGAAAGAAAACTGGCAGGGAACATAAAAACTGACTGCAAAAGCTTTTATAGATATGTGAAGAGAAAAAGATTAGTTAAAACAAATGTAGGTCCCTTGCAGTCAGAAACAGATGAATTGATCATGGGGATCAAGGACATGGCAGACCAATTGAATAACTACTTTGGTTCTGTCTTCACTAAGGAAGACATAAATAATCTGCCGGAAATAGCAGGGAACCGGGGGTCAAATGAGATGGAGGAACTGAGTGAAATCCAGTTTAGCCGGGAAGTGGTGTTAGGTAAATTGAATGGATTAAAGGCCGATAAATCGCTAGGGCCAGATAGGCTGCATCCCAGAGTACTTAAGGAAGTAGCCCCAGAAATAGTGTATGCATCAGTGATAATTTTTCAAAACTCTTTAGATTCTGGAGTAGTTCCAGAGGATTGGAGGGTAGCTAACGTAACCCCACTTTTTAAGAAGGGAGGGAGAGAGAAAACGGGGAATTACAGACCGGTTAGTCTAACATCGGTAGTGGGGAAACTGCTAGAATCAGTTATTAAAGATGGGATAGCAGCACATTTGGAAAGTGGTGAAATCATTGGACAGTCAGCATGGATTTATGAAGGGTAAATCATGTCTGACGAATCTTAAAATTTTTTTCGAGGATGTAACTAGTAGAGTGGATAAGGGAGAACCAGTGGATTTGTTATATCTGGACTTCCAGAAGGCTTTCGACAAGGTCCCACATAAGAGATTAGTATACAAACTTAAAGCAAACAGTATTGGGGGTTCAGTATTGATGTGGATAGAAAACTGGCTGGCAGACAGGAAGCAAAGAGTAGGAGTAAACGGGTCCTTTACACAATGGCAGGCAGTGACTAGTGGGGTACCGCAAGGCTCAGTGCTGGGACCCCAGCTATTTACGATATATATTAATGATTTGGACGAGGGGATTGAATGCAACATCTCCAAATTTGCGGATGACACGAAGCTGGGGGGCAGTGTTAGCTGTGAGGAGGATGCTAGGAGGCTGCAAGGTGACTTGGATAGGTTGGGTGAGTGGGCAAATGCATGGCAGATGCAGTTTAATGTGGGTAAATGTGAGGTTATTCACTTTGGTGGCAAAAACAGGAAAATAGACTATTATCTGAATGGTGGCCGATTAGGAAAGGGGGAGATGCAATGAGACCTGGGTGTCATAGTACACCAGTCATTAAAAGTAGGCATGCAGGTGCAACAGGCAGTGAAGAAGGCGAATGGTATGTTAGCATTCATAGCAAAAGGATTTGAGTATAGGAGCAGGGAGGTTCTATTGCAGTTGTACAGGGTCTTGGTGAGACCACACCTGGAGTATTGCGTACAGTTTTGGTCTCCTAATCTGAGGAAGCACATTCTTGCCATAGAGGGAGTACAGAGAAGGTTCGCCAGACAGATTCCTGGGATGTCAGGACTTTCATATGAAGAAAGACTGGATAGACTCGACTTGTACTCGCTAGAATTTAGAAGATTCAGGGGGGATCTTATAGAAACTTACAAAATTCTTAAGGGGTTGGACAGGCTAGATGCGGGAAGATTGTTCCCGATGTTGGGGAAGTCCAGAACAAGAGGTCACAGTTTAAGGATAAGGGGGAAATCTTTTAGGACCGAGATGAGGAAAACATTTTTCACACAGAGAGTGGTGAATCTCTGGAATTCTCTGCCACAGAGGGTAGTTGAGGCCAGTTCATTGGCTATATTTAAGAGGGAGTTAGATGTGGCCCTTGTGGCTAAGGGGATCAGGGGGTATGGAGAGAAGGCAGGTACGGGATACTGAGTTGGATGATCAGCCATGATCATATTGAATGGCGGTGCTAGCTCGAAGGGCCGAATGGCCTACTCCTGCACCTATGTTCTATGTTTCTAATTGCCTTCTGAAACGTGATCTATCAATTACTTTCATCAAAAAAATTCATTCATGTTGGTCAATTACAAGTTTCCTTGGACAGATCATACTGCTTCTCATTCATTAACTAAAACTAACCCCCATACTTATGAATTTTTATTCCCGGTTTATTATTTTAAAAGCTTCCCCACTTTCAAGATTAAACTGACAGGGCAAAAGCTGTCAGGAATATTCTTACAACTTATTACTGTCAAATTTGACATTTTTCAGTCCCTGGCAAGCCTTTCCCAGATAGACACGGAAAACTGGTGTAACTCAGCGGGTCAGATAGCATCTCTGGAGAAAAGGAATAGATGACATTTTGGGTTGAGATTCTTCTTCAAATCAAGTCAAGTCAAGAAAGTTTATTGTCATGTGTCCCAGATAGGACGATGAAATTCTTGCTTGCTGCAGCACAAGCAAAAATACAGAACAGTTCAATTCAATATACACATATATAAGCAGATTCAGTTCAGTTCAGTCAAGTTTGTTGGCTGGTTTAATAGCCGATCGCTTTGGGGAAGTAGTTGTTCTTGAACCTGGATGTAGCAGATTTCAGGCTCCTGTACCTTCTACCTGATGGTAGCGGAGAGATGAGTGTGTGGCCAGGATGGTGTGGGTCCTTGATGATGTTGGCTGCCTTTTTGAGGCAGCGACTGCGATAGATCCCTTCGATGGTGGGGAGGTCGGAGCTGATGATGGACTGGGCAGTGGTCAGACTGAGTCAGGGGAAAGGGAATCAAGAGATATAGACGGTGATATAGAAAGATAAACAGTAGAACAAATGAATGAAAGATATGCAAAAAAGTAATGAGGGTAAAGGAAACAAGCTATTGTTAGGATATTTCATAAGGTCATAAGTCATGGGAGTAGAATTCGGCCATTCACCCCATTAAGTCTACTCCGCCATTCAATCATGGCTGATCTATCTGTTCCTCCCAACCCCGTTCTCCTGCCTTCTCCCCATAACCTTTGACACCTGTAGCAATCAAGAATCTATCTATCTCGGCCTTAGAAAGATCCACTGACTGCCTCCACTATACATTTGCATCAGTATCCATTATGAGTTCTGAGTCTTTTTCTTCCTCATTTCAACATTTTTTTGCACCCTCATCATGATTTAATTCACCTTGATACTAAGGAGGCAGCACATCAAGCCAGTTTCATATTGACAATTACAAAAATGCCAGTTTCCTATGTAGGGGAATCCCTAATGAGTACTGTATATCCACCACTCATCTTCGCTCCTGTGTAGTACTTTATCCCATACTGCCATATTTTGACTACATTCAGGAAGGGAAAGCTGATGGTCCATGAACCTGCCTTCATCAGAGTAGGTAACCATAGAAACATAGAAAATAGGTGCAGGAGTAGGCCATTCGGCCCTTCGAGCTTGCACTGCCATTTGATATGATCATGGCTGATCATCCAACTCCGTATCCCATCCCTGCCTTCTCTCCATACCCCCTGATCCCTTTAGCCACAAAGGCCACATCTAACTCCCTTTTAAATATAGCCAATGAACTGGCCTCAACTACCTTCTGTGGCAGAGAATTGCACAGATTCACCACTCTCTGTGTAAAAAATGATTTCCTCATCTCAATCCTAAAAGTCTTCCCTCTTATCCTTAAACTGTGACCCCTAGTTCTGGACTTCCCCAACATCGGGAACAATCGCTTCAGGTTCTTGAGCATGTACATCTCTGATGATCTGTCTTTCAACAACATAATCCCAAACAAAACTCATCAATGCCCTACATCTGAGGAAGTTTTGTAAATTTGGAATGTCATTGAATATTTCATTGAATACAGACAGGTTGCATTATGGCCTGGTCCAATAATTTGAATGTCCAAGAATGGAGGAGGCTGCAGAAAGTGGTGGCCATTGTCAGGTCCAACACAATTATTGACCTCTATAACACTGAAACAATCTACAGGAAGTGCTGTCTCTAAAAAAGAAACTAATGTCATCAATGACATATATCTTCCTGGCTACAGTGTCATCTAGCTGCAGTCAATAGGAACATGGTACAGGGGTCTGTGGCAAAGAATTCCAAAGAATTAGCTATGGGCTAGGTGAAAACGAGTTACAGACAATGAGATTCAACAAAAAACTCTGAACATAGTACAACGACTTGGGTGGGGGAGGAACGGAAAGGGGATGCAAAGGGTTACTTGAAGTTAGAGAAATCAATGTTCATAAGCTAGATTGTAAAATGCCCAAGCAAAAGGTTAGGTGCTGTTCCCCAATTCGAGCTCTTTAAAACTCTGACAATGGAGATAGACCCCAGGACAGAAAGGTCAGTTCCCTTTGAGAAAGGGAAATTAAACAAGTTTGACAACTGGGAGACCAGGTTGGCCCATGCGGACTGAGCGAAGGTGTTCAGCGAAATGATCGCCCAGTCTAAGTCCCATTCTTTCCCAGATCTCCACCTTCATCTTCCTCAGCAACTTAAGGGCTTGTCCCACTTGGGCGACCTAATCCGCGAGTCCAGAAGAGTGCCTTCAACCTTCAAGCTCGAGGGCACTCGCCTGGAAAGCCTCGAGCTGGATCGAACGGCCGCGTTGAAATCGCGAGCTGGATTGACCGAACCGCGAGCTGCATCTACCGACCGCACATACACACACAAACATATCGCGAAGGTGGGGGCCAGGGACAGCGGAGGAGCGCTGTCTAGTCAAGAGTCAAGAGTCAAGAGTCAAGAGTCAATTTAATTGTCATTTGGACCCTTGGGTGGGGGGTCCAAACGAAATGCCGTTTCTTGCAGTTATACATTACACACAAATAGACCCCAGACACAACATAAGGTACATTTAACATAAACATCCATTGGCCTCACATAACTGTGATGGAAGGCCCCAGGACAAAAGGTCTCTCCGGGAATGCACTCTCCCCCCCCCCCCCCCCCGATGTCACAGTCAAAGTCAAAGCCCCCGGCTGGCGATGGCGATTGTCCCGCGGCCATCGAAGCCACGCCGGGTGGTGCGAGGTCGCACACTTTCGGGTCTCCACCTTCATGTTCAGAGCCCCCCCACTGTGCGCTCGCAAAAGAGTCCCTTCGCTCGAGGGCACTCGCCTGGAAAGCCTCGAGCTGGATCGGGGCAATGGTTGAAATCCCCGCTGGATTGAGCTCCGCACATACACCACAAACACATCGGGAAGGTGGGGGCCGTTGCAGCAGCCCGAAAAGCGCTGTCCCTCCAGGGAGAAGGTAAACGTCTGCCACAGAGCACGTCCGCCTTTAGAGAAGTGGGGGCCTCCGAGACAGAAGGAGAGAGAATCGGGAGCAGAAGGAGACAGAAGGAGAGACAGCAGCAGCAGCAGAGCTCCTCCACCGCTCCACCCGGGGGGGTCTCGGCCAGAAGGCGTGAACAACGGTTTAAGAAGTGTAATAAAGTTTAGCGGGCAATTTACCTACCGATAGGTCTTCCTAGGTCGTGAAACTCCAATGAGCCGATCAAAATGGACAGTCAGCAAAGGAGATTGCCTACGGGAGAGATTCATCGACTGCCTGTAAGTAAATAGCGACCCCACTCCACTGCACTACGAGTGAAAAAGACCAATGCCGACCAAATAGCTGAGGCCACGAGCATGAAGGAGAGTTCCAGCCACCTCATACGACCTGCTAGGACCATGTGTCGACCATGCTGCGAGTTTGAGTCCAGGGCAAACTCTTCTAAACTCGCAACTTAGGTCGCCCAAGTGGGACAGCCCCCTTTAGTATGTATTCCATTGGCAGATGCAACATTTAATGTAAGGAATTAAAATCTTTCTTGTAAATTCCCTGTTTTGGCAGTACTGTCCTCCTTGGTAAAAACAGATATACTATTTATTTATCCTGATCACTTTCTCTGTCCCTCGCTAACTTTATCCCATCTCTTACTGCCTGATAATTATTTACATGGCTGAAAAGACTTTTGAATTATCTCTGATTGATGTAAACTGCCATTCTATTTTTATTCATATTTACCTCTAATTTTTCTCTCCAACTTGCATCTTGCTTTATTATATTCAATTTGGTACTTGAATTAACGACACCCCCCCACACACATCTCTCCCCATCTATTCACACTTTTCTTTCCACTCCTCCTGCACTATCCCCTCCTCCACCTACTTATCACCTACCCCTCTCCACTCCTAGTCTCCCATATTTCTCCCTCCCCTCTCCATTCCCTTCTAACCTCTACCACTCCCTCTAGATTACGTTCCATTCACCTGTGGAGTAAAGAAAGCAAACTTGGGCTTGTACACAAAAACAAGGCGCTGGTGAGGCCGCATTTGAAATATTGAGAGCAATTTTCGGGCACCATATCTGAGGAAGGATGTGCTGGTTCTGGAGAGGGTCCAGAGGAGGTTTACAAGAATGATCCCAGGAATTAGTGGGTTAACCTATGATAACACTGGTCCTGTACTCGCTGGAGTTTAGAAGAATGAGGGGGAATTGAAACATGCAGAATAGTGAAAGGCTTGGATAGAGTGCATGTGGAGAGCATGATTCCACTAGTGGGAGAGTCTAGGACTAGAGGTCATAGCCTCAGAATTAAAGGACGTTATTTTCGGAAGGAGATGGGGAGAAATTTCTTTCGTCAGAGGGTGGTGAAACTTTGGAATTCTTTGCCACAGAAAGCTATGGAGGCAGTCATAGATAGATAGATGCTTGATTAGTACAGGTGTCAGAGGTTATGGGGTGAATGCAGGAGAATGGGGTTAGGGGGGAGAGATAGTGTAGATCAGCCATGATTGAATGGTGAAGTAGATTTTAAAGGGCTGAATGGCCTAATTCTACTATTCCATATGACCACCTTCCTTTCCTATCAGATTCCGCCACATGCCCCCTTTCATTTTCTCCACCTATTACCTCCAGCCTTGGTTACTATCTCCACCCTTCTCTCCCTCATCTTCCAACCTCCCCAAACCTGGATTCAGCTATCACCTGCAAGCTGATGACCCATCATATTCCCTCACCTCTTTCTGACAGTTACCTCTCTTCTGTTCCTTTAGTCTGCAGCACAACCCTGACCTAAAATATTGACTTTCATTTCCCTCCATGGATGCTGCCTGACCTGCTGAGTTGCTCCAATAGCTTGTAAATTTGCACTTGAAATACTTGCCTAAATCTGCAGTAATTGAAGTTCTTGCATATTTCTCCAATTTCCCAACCAATTGACTCTTCTATTTTCCTTTCGCTATTTGATGCTTTGCAAAACATTCCGAGTCGATAGATTTTGTCCTCGACTGTTCATGTAGAATTATCTTAACCAGGATTGCCATCCTCCCATCTGTTTTTTCCTGGCCTATCTTCTCCAAGAATCGTGTAACCAGGAATAGCAAATGTTCATTCCTACTCTTTTCTGATAAGAAAACAGAAAATGCTGAAAACAATCAAAAGGTCAGGCAGCATCTGTAGAAAGGAAAGCAGAGTCAATGTTGAGAACATTGAGCAGAACTGGTAAAGAGAGCATCCTATTTCCTACATATTCCTAGTTCCACCCTTGGTTTTGTACAACTCTGTGACCATGCTGGAGTTTACAACCTTTGGGATTTTACTGTTAGATCCTGGATATCTGGCTGTAGACTTCAACTCCTATTGTCTCTAATACATTTGTATCAGTATCCATTATGAGTTCTCCTCATCATGATTTCATTCACCTTGATACTAAGGAGGCAGCACATCAAGCCAGTTTCATATTGACAATTACAAAAATGCCAGTTCTCCTATGTAGGGAATTCCTAATGAGTACTGCATTTCCACCACTCATCTTCGCTCCTGTGTACTGCTTTATCCCATATTTTGTGCCATATTTTGACTACATTCCTTCAAAATATCCCTGACAGTGTAGCCAGAAACAGCGCTAATGCTATTTTAAAATTTGCTACCGTTCTTGGGTGAAAGTCCTTCGAGCCTGCACCGCCATTCAATATGATCATGGCTGATCCTCTAACTCAGTATCCTGTACCTGCCTTCTCTCCATACCGCCTGATCCCTTTAGCCACAAGAGCCACATCTAACTCCCTCTTAAATATAGCCAATGACCTGGCCTCAACTACCTTCTGTGGCTATGATGGGCTTTGTTTAAGGTTTTACTGTGTACTTTGACTTGTACTATTATAGTCTGGATACCTAATATACTTGATACTGTATTGTATTATTGCTTACTGTTTACTTGTTTAATTATTTTATTATTCTGTTCCCAGTGCATAAAACACTAGATGGCGGATGGGGACTGGACATTGTGCCTTCCCCCACAGTGGTAACCATTGTGGGGGGATGATTTTTGTGTGTAAGTGATTATTTTAGTTTGTGTCCAAGATGGCTGTCGGAAGGGAGAGTGTACGCTGGCGCGGCTTAGCTGCCGCTGCTCTCTCTTCACATTGTGTTTTTGATTTTTTTTGTCTTTGGATCGAATTCTGTCTTTAATTTGTGTATTGGTGATGTCGTTATTATTTATTTTACTCCGATTATATGTTTTTTACTCTTGTTAAATTCTGTAAGGTGTCCTTGAGACTTTTGAAAGGCGCCCATAAATAAAATTTATTATTATTATTATTAGATCTCTCTCTAAATGTCAGTAATGCTGTGCTTCAGTTTAACAGTGACACTTACCCAGACGATTACTGTACTTCTTGTTTCGTCCTGTCCTTCAAAATGGCGTTGCCTTCAGCATTCTGAATGAACAAATATCCTAGCACCAAAGTGACTATGTCCTGGTACATAAGAACCACAACACTCTCAGCATTGACTCCACACATCTTTTAAGTTCAAAAACACCAGGTTTAAATTCAGTAAGTGAAGATATTGTCTGCAGATGTTTTCCCCTGAAGTTGAGAATCCTGCTAAACTTGTCATATGGTAGAGTAATTAGAAACATAGAAACATAGAAATTAGGTGCAGGAGTAGGCCATTCAGCCCTTCGAGCTGCACTGCCATTCAATATGATCATGGCTGATCATCCAACTCAGTATCCCGTACCTGCCTTCTCTCCATACAACCCCTGATCCCCTTAGCCACAAGGGCCACATCTAACTCCCTCTTAAATATAGCCAATGAACTGGCCTCAACTACCCTCTGTGGCAGAGAGTTCCAGAGATTCACCACTCTCTGCGTGAAAAAAAAGTTCTTCTCATCTCGGTTTTTAAAGGATTTCCCCTTTATCCTTAAGCGTGACCCCTTGTCCTGGACTTCCCTAACATCGGGAACAATCTTCCTGCATCTAGCCTGTCCAAACCCCTTAAGAATTTTGTAAGTTTCTATAAGATCCCCTCTCAATCTCCTAAATTCTAGAGAGTATAAACCAAGTCTACAGTCTTTCTTCATAAGACAGTCCTGACATCCCAGGAATCAGTCTGGTGAACCGTCTCTGCACTCCCTCTATGGCAATAATGTCCTTCCTCAGATTTGGAGACCAAAAACTGTACGCAATTCTCCAGGTGTGGTCTCACCAAGACCCTATACAACTGCAGTAGAACCTCTCTGCTCCTATACTCAAATCCTTTTGCAATGAAGGCTAACATACCATTCGCTTTCTTTACTGCCTGCTGCACCTGCATGCCTACCTTCAATGACTGGTGTACCATGACACCCAGGTCTCGCTGCATCTCCCCCTTTCCCAATCGGCCACCATTTAGATAATAATTGCAGGAAAAATCTTAGCTAGTTGTCTGTGACTTTGGAATTCCTGTATTCCTTCTCAATTCCCTTTACAAAAAAAAAAAAAAATTGCAATGACTGATTGAAATGCCATTTTAATTACTTTCTCTTTTCTGTTCATGAGGTACATTTAAGACTGATATTTTAGATTTTCCACTTTAAAACACAAAATAATTCTGGACTGAAACTAACACAAATCTAGTAAATAATATTAAACATAAATGTACACCTCCCTTCCTTTCTGTACCATTTTCCCAATGTATGCTCTGTTTAAACTGCACTCAATTTAAACAGCAACCTGCATGAATACTCTAAATATCAACATGACATATATCAACTATACTCAAATCTCTCAGGCACTGATTCAGTTTCTGCTGACATTAATTTCTCCCCCATCTCAGATTCAATCCATTTTCTCACAGCCTCTCTTTTTTCCCTAAATCCAGTCATTGACGGCTTCTCCTTTGTCCAGGAGTTTGTAATTAAGAAAGCATCCAAAATTGTCATTTTATTCACTTCTCTTTGGTTAAGATGACTGGAGGTGAGATTTGTCACTTGGAATTGAAAGGAATTTCAATTCTATAGTGGTATTCCTTCCTGAAAACATTGGTTTAAACGAGGCAAAACTCAGAAATTTATCTTGTTAATGAAACGCTGAAATCTGCTTCTTTTAAATACTCAGTAAAATACTCAGTTAGTTACTTATCAATGAGCGAATGAAAGGGTACTTAATTCACGGTAGTCTATCTCCACAATTGATTAAATGATTGATTGTAAGATGGTAAACATGATTAATATCTCCACTGTTGGCTTTACATGAATCACTGATCTGATTGCATGGATTTCGTCAAGATCTTAGTCCTAATTATTTGTAAATAGTTAAATGTATTTTGTAGTGATCTCATAATTTAATCTCTGGGTGCTCAGGAATTCCATGCACATTCACAAACTCTAACCTCTTCAACTGTTTGGTAACATGCTTCACTTTTTAGTTTAGTCTGAGAAAGATAGAAATTGTAATTTCTCAACACTAATGCCCTGAAAGGTTATATTTGTATTTATGCTTCTCAGGAGTTCTTTCTGATTTGAGCATTACGCTATCCAATTTGCATTACATACATCATGATTTTCTCACAATTGACAGCGAGACTAAAAAAAGGGACCAGAGCTCGGTGATGAGCAGATTGTGTAATTCCAACAACATTAATGGTGTAATTATTCTTAGCACAGAGGAAATGTGTTAAGGGAAAGCTAAAATAATGTCCTGTTTTAATACATCATAGGAACACACTTCATTCTGCATTCATTTGGTTTAGGGTTAGTGTGTAGGAAGCAACTGCAGATGCTGGTTTAAACCAAAGATAGACACAACATGCTGGAGTAACTCAGCGGGACAGGCAGCATCTCTGGAGAAGGTTAAGTTTCAGCATTGTTGCACATTGCACGTAATAAGGTAAAATATTCAGGCCATTTTATTACAGAACAAATGACAGATGATGATGATATTTATAGGCAACGACGCATGCTGTATGTACAGGCGAATATTCTCTTGCGTAAATTTGGTGCGTGTGCAGATGTGGTGAAGATGTCACTATTTAGAGCATACTGCACACCACTCTACACTGGCTGCAGGAGTCAGTACTTTAGAAGCTATCCTAAGAAGTCACATGTATAAATTCATTTGCAGGATAAATGACTCTAAAAATATAATTATTGTGGCCTTGTCAAACATAAGGGTTAGCATTACACGCTACGAATCCCAGCTGTGGAGACACTGATATCGTTGTCTCGTTGTAGGACATTGATCATTCTTTTAATCTGAATTTTTAATTCATGTATTGTGGTTTTTTTTTTAATATAGTTTATGATGCTTTTATAAGTGATGTACTAAGATTTTATATGTGCTTTATGATATTTGATATGCAATGCATTTTTAATGTAATGTTGCCCCTTGTCTGGACCTCGAGTGTAATAACGTTTATTATTATTATTATTATTATTCCAGAGACAAAGTACATGTCCGCAATGAGATAGAGGTTAATCAGGCAACACTCTAGCTTATGGAAGGACTGCTCCATACGCAAGATACTCAAGTACATTGAAGTGTAGAATTCACATTAAAAAATGAACGACCAATTGAAAAGTACCAAAGGTCGTCTAATTACTAAAAAGGGAAAGGACAAAATGAGTGGGGAATCCAAGTACGTTCCGTGCATTTCCTCTGAGACATGAAGCCAGAGTCGATAAGATGTTAAGTGAAATGAACACATCAAAATCTACACGGCATAATGGATGGTATTTCAGTACATTGGATTTGTCCCTGTCATAAGTTGTGAAATATTGTATCCTTACCACTACATCACCTGCAGCATTGCCCATAGGTTGTTCAAGACCCACAGTCATGTCTTCCTCACAATGAAGCATCTATTTCTCCTATATATCATATGGGTAACTTTGTGAAGCAAACAACTATATATTTGTTGTAAATTCACTTAATTTCAAGAGTTCAGAAAAATTGGAAAAGAAATAGCTTTAACCTGAATCTTTCAACTATATTGGGAAATGGGTGCTGGAGAACCAAATAGTTATTAATCCAATAAAAAGGGAGAATGAGATAAACCAAACAAATGTACATGTTACCATTTTGGCAGTGAATATTTTTCTTGTATGAAGGGTTGTCATAGAACAGCCAGCGTAAACTTTTAAAAGTAAAGTAATTCATAACAACTTTAATAAAGTTGATGAACAGAGTATATTGAAAATAAAACAAGTCAATGTTAAAAATAACATTTTCAAATGCTTTTCGGACAACTGATAAAACTAAGGCATTAATGTGCAGAAGGAAGAGTAGCTAGTTGTTACAAGATAGGATACATTGTAATGGTAATAGATACCCCTTGTGCTAGAGACATCTTCCCCCAACATTGCCTTACTACGTACACCATCTGGACTTTGGTATAACATTACAATATTAAAGACTTCCGAAAATTAAAAACTGGGGTTTATATCGACTGGTGAAAAAGTTTTTATTTCCATTTTCGACCTGGTGTTTGTGTTCATCTGAGTGATGAAAGTTGGGAATGCTATTTTAAAGAGTTACAACATGGCATATGTTAAATATGCAAGTTTAGCTTGATG
Organism: Leucoraja erinaceus; assembly: GCF_028641065.1. Lineage (NCBI taxonomy): Eukaryota > Metazoa > Chordata > Chondrichthyes > Rajiformes > Rajidae > Leucoraja > Leucoraja erinaceus. The sequence goes on from NC_073378.1 coordinate 1,378,759, forward strand.
GTATTTGGTAAAATCACTCTGTGATGGTGATGTGGAAGATGAACAGTCGATCAAATGGATTCCATCAGCCCAGAATGAGCTCAGTAAAGTGTTGTGTAGCTGTGGATGTTTGCAACCTTCACGTAGTCCGCCCTGTTTTGACGAATGCAATCAACCCAGCGCGCACAATCAAATAGAACAAGTTGCCCTACAACTTTAGGCTGTGCACGCCATACACAAGAAGATGTGTTGCGTATCTGCACCCTTTTAGAGATGTGGAAAATATTCTATGAAATACCAGAGGTGTGAAAGTTATGGGGGTTGTGATTGTGATCCATTCATCGCACTTATTCAGATTCTGACTACCTCTTACAGCTGCTGTTGTCTGTGGCAGGTCAACTTAAGTCTCTGATCAATAGCAACCTCCAAATATTGAAAGCTGCATTCAGTTTTATGAAATCCAAGGAGAAGGTACAATGTCCCTCTCTTGACAAAAGTGTTATCTTGTGCAATGAAAATTGCTTAGAAACATAGAAACATAGAAATTAGGTGCAGGAGTAGGCCATTCGGCCCTTCGAGCCTGCACCGCCATTCAATATGATCATGACTGATCATCCAACTCAGTATCCCGTACCTGCCTTCTCTCCATACCCCCTGATCCCCTTAGCCACAAGGGCCACATCTAACTCCCTCTTAAATATAGCCAATGAACTGGCCTCAACTACCCTCTGTGGCAGAGAGTTCCAGAAATTCACCACTCTCTGTGTGAAAAAAGTTCTTCTCATCTCGGTTTTAAAGGATTTCCCCCTTATCCTTAAGCTGTGACCCCTTGTCCTGGACTTCCCTAACATCGGGAACAATCTTCCTGCATCTAGCCTGTCCAACCCCTTAAGAGTTTTGTAAGTTTCTATAAGATCCCCTCTCAATCTCCTAAATTCTAGAGTATAAACCAAGTCTATCCAGTCTTTCTTCATAAGACAGTCCTGACATCCCAGGAATCAGTCTGGTGAACCTTCTCTGCACTCCCTCTATGGCAATAATGTCCTTCCTCAGATTTGGAGACCAAAACTGTACGCAATACTCCAGGTGTGGTCTCACCAAGACCCCGTACAACTGCAGTAGAACCTCCCTGCTCCTATACTCAAATCCTTTTGCAATGAAAGCTAACATACCATTCGCTTTCTTTACTGCCTGCTGCACCTGCATGCCTACCTTCAATGACTGGTGTACCATGACACCCAGGTCTCGCTGCATCTCCCCCTTTCCCAATCGGCCACCATTTAGATAATAGTCTGCTTTCCCCGTTTTTTTGCCACCAAAATGGATAACCTCACATTTATCCACATAAACATCTCCTCTGCTTATCCTCTGCAGGTGTTATTTTCCTTCAGCCAGTTTGAAATCATTGTTTTACAGATCTCCAAAGTACTGCATAAGCTACCAATTCCAAAGCAATATGATTATAGCTCATAAATCTTTCTGAATGGGATGTCCATTTATCAACTGGGCAACACGTGTCCAACTGCATGCAACCTGCTTTTCATCCTGAATATCTGCTTTTCGAAGGATTGTAATAAAACAAACAATTGTGTCAATGTCCATTCAACCCAGTCGGAGGCTGTTGCAAATGCATTATGTAGACTTCAGCAAAGATTGTGCACATGGTGGTTCGTGATGGTGGTGTGCACAGAATGCATACTTCATTTAAGTGGTTGAGAGTTGATAATTAGATTTATAGCAGGATTTATGTTTAATTCCATTTTCTTCCATTTCCATAGGAGAAGGAAGAGTGTCCTGAACATTGTTTTACAACATCATATTATTTTACTGCACAGGAGCTATCCAATTAGTTCTACTCCCTGCTGGCCTGTAAATCTTTCTTTTCAAGTATATACCATTCTCTTTGGAAAATTACCATTGAATCTGAGTGACTGTGTAGTCCTGATTATATCAACTCACTCCGTAAAAATATATCCGCAGTTCGCTCCCCACCAACCCAGTATTTCTCCCAATCAAATTAAATTGATGTTCTCTGGTTACCTATTCACCTGATAGCAATTTCTCATTGTAATATCTCTGTTACATTTTCTCTTATCTCTCCTTGTCCTGAGAAGTATCTCAGCTTCCTAATTACTGGTACAAGCAACATCCTTTGCTCTCTGATCTTGCTCTGATCTAACAAAGAGGTCTACTGCTAGATATATGAACATAAATTGACCAAATAAATTTATCCTATAGTCACTAACACAATCTTCCACTCTGTTAATCCTTTTCTAAATGGTTTAATTTTGGACGCCATCAAGCACAATTAAATGATTCCTAGATCAACCAAATCCTGACTACATTTATAATTTCTGTTAATAGATCTTTATAGATAGATCTTTATTGTCATTCAGACCTTACGGTCTGAACAAAATGTCGTTACCTGCAGCCATACATACAATAATAAACAACAGAACAGACAGTAAACACAAATTAACATCCACCACAGTGAGTCAACCAAACACCTCCTCACTGTGATGAAGGGCTGCAGTCTCTTCCCTCCTCTTCTCCCTCTGCGCTGAGGCGATACCCCACCAGGTGATGGTAAAATCAGTCCCACGGCTCACCGAGCTCTGCGAATGGGCCGGTTCAAACACCGCGGCCCGGGGTGGTCAAAGCTGCCGCCCTCCAGTACAGCGGGCACAGCTGTTGACGACGTCGTCCACTGGCCCACGGCCGAACCCCGGACTCAGGCTGCCGCCGCCAGAACGCCGTCTCAGCCACCGGAGCACCGTTCCTGCCCCGAGCCGGGTCGCCCTCACGTGAGCGTCTCAGCCCCGCACCAGGCCGCCCCCACGGGAGTGTCTCAGCCCCGCGCCAGGCCGCCCCCACGGGAGCGCCGTTGCCCTCGAGCTGGGCCGCCCCACGGGAGCGCGTTCCCTCGAGCTGGTCCCCCCCCAGACAGGAGCGCCCCCCTCGAGCTGGGCCCCCCCCCCGACACCGTGAGCGCCGCTACCCTCGCTGGGCCGCCCCAACGGGAGCGTCTCAGCCCCGCGCCAGGCCGCCCTCACGGGAGCGTCACAGCCCCTCACGGGAGCGCCGTTCCAGCCCCGAGCTGCAAAGTGGAAAATAATAATACAAATGAGAGTAGCGAGCTTGTATGGGTCAGTCATACTTACTCATTGGTGAAAATTGGGCAACCAACTGCAGTTGTGCAGTTCATAGAGCTGCCACGGTTTGGAGGGGTATGGACCAAACGCAGGCAGGTGGGACTAGTGCAGCTAGGACATTGGCCAGTGTGGGCCATAGGGCCTGTTTCTACACTGTAAGATTCTATGAATCTATGACTAGAGATGCCACGTCTAAGAGTTCAATTTCTTCTTCTTCCTACTCCTCTTCTTTAGCCTCTACCTTCACCACCTCCCATTTCTTCTTCTTCCTCCCCTCTTCTTCGGCAGTCCTTCAAGATAACATAGAACTTGCATCCATTCTAGTTCTGAGGAACCTGCTAGTTTAATTTAGTTCAGAGATACAGCGTGGAAACAGGCTCTTCGGCCCACTGAGTCCACGCTGACCAGCGATCCCTGTTCACATTAGCACTATCTTACACACTCGGTACTATTTACAATCTATTACAAAAGCCAATTAACCTACAAACCTATACGTTTTTGAAGCATGGGAAGAAACCAGAGCACCCAGGGAAACCCATACAGTCGCAGGAAGAATGTACAGTCTTCGTACAGTCCCGAATGTCAGGATCTAATCCGGGTCTCTGGGGCTGTAATGCATAACTCTACCGCCTCATAGTCTCTTCCATTGAAAGGATAGAGGGTTCCTGGCAGCATGGCAGATTAGTTTAGTTTAGAGATACAGCGTGGAAACAGGCCATTCGGCCCACCAAATCCGCGTTGACCAATGATCCCCGCACACTTACACTATCCTACACATACTAGGGACAATTTTTACAATTATAAAAGCTGATTACCCAACAAACCTGGAGGTCTATGGAGTGTGGGAGGAAACTGGGAATCCTGGAGAAACCTACGCAGGTCACGGGGAGAATGTACAAACTACGTACAGGCAAATACCCTTAGTCAGGATTGAATCTGAGTCTCTGGTGCTGTCAGGCAGTAACTCTACCAGTGCCACACAGTGAGTAATGAGGAGAGATGCTATTTCTGTTATTTATGCTGGGTTTCTATGTGTTCCTGATGCAAGGACTGGAGTTTCTCATTTACTATTCTGAATGTTTCTCTGATCAGACACAGACCATGGATTCCCAGGAGTCGGTGGGACTTCATGGAAAGACTTTTGATCTTGAATCTATATCTCTCTCTGCTCAATAATCTCCTGCTCAGAACCTGTCTGCTTTGGGCTTCTGGTGCTAGGCATGTGAACTACATTAGAGCCTTACAGTGCCAGAGACCCTGGTTCAATCCTGACTACGGTCGCTTGTCTGTATGGAGTTTGTACGTTCTCCCCGTGACCTGCGCAGATTTTCACCGGGATCTGCAAAGTAGCTACTAATTATTACTCCCACACTCCAAAGACATTGAGGTTTGTAGGTTAATTGGGTTTGTGCAATTGTAAACTATCCCTAGTGTGTGTAGTGTAAACTTACAAAATTCTTAAGGGATTGGACAGACTAGATGCAGGAAGATTGTTCCCGATGTTAGGGAAGTCCAGGACAAGGGGTCACAGCTTAAGGATAAGTGGGAAATCCTTTAAAACCGAGATGACCTGCGCGGATTTCACACAGATCTGCAAATGAATACTCTTATTACTCCCACACTCCACAGACATTGTAGTTTGGCCAGTTCATTGGGTATTTTAATTGGGAACTAGATGTGGCCCTAGTGGCTAAGGGGAGTCAGTGGGTATGGAGAGAAGGCAGGTACGGGCTACATGAGTTGGATGATCAGCCATGATCATATTGAATGGCGGTAAAGGCTCGAAGGGCCGAATGGGCAGCTACTACTGCACCTATTTTAATGTTTCTATAACGTGGGTGGGGATGACTGGTTGGCGCTACATGGTGGGTCAAAGGGCCTGTTTCCGTGCTGTATCTCTAAACTAAACTAAATGGAGCTTATTGAATACAATAAGAACCTTAACGTTGCGACACTGGCCTGGGAGTGTACAGTATGCTGACATCAGTTCACGTCCTCCAGTGAACTTGGTGGAGACAATGCTGGTAGTATCTTTCCAGTGCCTCAAGCTGCCTGCTGTAAATAGTCCTGGTCGCTGAAGCTTAGTGAAGAACTGCAATCAATGCTTCCCAGTAGGCCATGAGATTTAAATTATTTTCCATAGGTCTTGACCTTGATCTTGAATCACCTTTTCTCACAATTAACCAAACACTGTGTTGACACACTGAGGGCAGTGGTCATTGTATTATAGATGAATGCCTAGACTGGGAAGTGGAAGGGATATGTGCAGTTCTCCATATCATCCCAAATCATTTTTGTTAGAAGGCATTGTTGTAAAGGAGGGGAAAGTTGACAAGGGACCTTGGTCTTGCAGCTGTTGAGTAAAGAGCATGATTTACTGATCCACTGGCTCATCGTATAAAACGTCCAGGCATCTTTAATAAACCACCCTACAATACTGCAGTTACTAATAGTGTCCTTGCTTTTGCTTCACACTCTCTCAACATTCACAAGTATTATCAATTTCAATTGTATGAAATTAGATTGATAAATGAACAAAATATTACTACTTGGAGTGTGAGGAAATATATATTAAGTCCATAGGATACACATAAAATTGTACAGCAAGTAATAATTAGTGGCAAGTTGGTACAAACTAGGAGAATCATCCACGTGAAACTACTATTCAACAAGGACAAGAATTCAACAAAGCTTCACCTTGATAATCGTAGATGGGAAACCTAAAAGTCATAGGCGGATGGATAATAGGATTGATTGTAATTAGTGGGCGAGACAACTGCTTAACCATCAGTATTGTTGAGCAATTTATGCCAGACTATCAGAGTTTGCAGTAATGAAAGCAGCTAGTGTGTTTAGACAAAAGAAACATAGAAAATAGGTGCAGGAGTAGACCATCGGCCCTTCGAGCCTGCACCGCCATTCAATATGATAATTTCTCCCCATATCCCTTGATTCCTTTAAACCTAAGAGCTATATCTAATTCTCTTGAATACATCCAGTGAATTGGCCTCCACTACCTTCTGTGGTAGAGAATTCCACAGATTCACAAATCTGGCTGAAAACGTTTTTCATCTCAGTTTTAAATGGCCTACCCCTTAATCTTAAACTACGACCCCTGGTTCTGGACTCACCCCAACATGGGGAACATTTTTCCTGCAATGCACGCATATTTATAAAATCTAAACTATTTTAAATTGAAATTATATAATCTGTAACTTTTGCACTAAATCTCACCTGTTTGCTGTTATTCCAATTGATTGATTTAAAAATGGGTATAGGAGTGAAAGAAACAAAGCTGCAACACTATCTATATGTTCCTTATTGGTCCCAAAACAAAACCTTATCTTATGATCATGTGATAGTAGTAGAATTAGGCCCTTTGGCCCATCAAGTCTACTCCACAATTCAATCATGGCTGACCTATCTCTCCCTCCTAACCCTATTCTCATGCCTTCTCCCCATAACCTCTGACACCCGTAAGAGTTTAGGGGTGCAAAAAAATTGTATTGTATTCCTTTATTGTCATTCAGACTTTTCAGTCTGAACGAAATTTCGTGCCTTGCAGTCATAACATAGAATAAAATAACAAAACACACAATAAACACAAATTTAACATCCACCACAGTGAGTCTACCAGGCACCTCCTCACTGTGGTGGAGGCAAAAGTCTTAAAGTCCTTGTCTCTCCCTCCTCGCTCTCCATCTGCACTGAGGCGATCCAGGCTTCCGATGTTGTGACCCCGCCGGGTGGTGGTAAGTCCCGCGGCTGAATCCGAGCTCCGCGAACGTGCCGTTTCAAACTCCGCGGCCCGGGGTGGTCGATGTCAGTCAGATGTCGTGCTATTCTGCCACATAGTCCATGTATTTCTGTAGACTCCTGGCAATTTCTGCATCTCTGAATTTTTCAATCAGATAATCAGAACTTAAGTCACTTCTACGAGACTCGCTTCACAAATATAAGAGCATGCTGAACTGGGCAATCCTTGCAACTTAGTCAAGAATCTGTGAGCCTTCCCTTCTCTCATTTTTCATCCACGTTAAGCGATCATTGGCTGAATTCTGCACTGATTGTACATGAATCAGACTTCTCCACAGGGAAGCTGCTTTCACACATTCATACCAAAAATGCAGCACCGATGCACATTCATTTGGACCCATGGGAGGAGGAACCTATTCATCACTCTAGGAAACAGACTGAAAAATCCGCAACGATCATCACAGACAGGAAGTGTCATTTTTATTATGAATGCAATGGCAAATTAGGCAAAGAGATGATAAGTGAAAAAAAAGTTTCGATTCAGATAGGAACATAGACATAGAAACATATAAAATAGGTGCAGGAGTAGGCCATTCGGCCCTTCGAGCCGGCACTGCCATTCAATATGATCATGGCTGATCATCCAACTCAGTCTCCTGTACCTGCCTTCTCTCCATACCCCCTGATCCCTTTAGCCACCAGGGCCACATCTAACTCCCTCTTAAATATAGCCAATGAACTGGCCTCAACTACCTTCTGTGGCAGAGAGTTCCAGAGATTCACCACTCTCTGTGTGAAAAAAGTTCTTCTCATCTCGGTCCTAAAAGACTTCCCTCTTATCCTTAAACTGTGACCCCTTGTCCTGGACTTCCCCAACATCGGGAACAATCTTCCTGCATCTAGCCTGTCCAATCCCTTAAGAATTTTGTAAGTTTCTATAAGATCCCCCCTCAATCTTCTAAATTCTAGCGAGTACAAGCCGAGTCTATCCAGTCTTTCTTCATGTGAAAGTCCTGACATCCCATTCAGATAGAAAATAAGGGTAGAAAGCACTCTGTTGTAATATTACAATGAAAGTGAATGTTTTATGAAATTAGATATTTGTGAACCTCAATTTTGGATGATTTAGAGAATTTGATCACATATTGGGCAACTCAGGTGACTGTATATGCGTTATATTTGAATGGACACCATTTTCACAGATCATAGAATAGGACAGCACAGGAACAGGTCCATTGGCTCACAACTTTGGTGCCGAACATGATGCCAAGTTAAATTAATCTCCTCTGTTTGCAAGTGATCTATGTCCCTCCATATCCATGTATCTATCTAAAAGCTTCTTTAAATGCTAACAATTGTGTTGAATTTACATAGAAACATAGAAATTAGGTGCAGGAGTAGGCCATTCGGCCCTTCGAGCCTGCACCGCCATTCATTATGATCATGGCTGATCATCCAACTCAGTATCCCGTACCTGCCTTCTCTCCATACCCTCTTATCCCCTTAGCCACAAGGGCCACATCTAACTCCCTCTTAAATATAGCCAATGAACTGGCCTCGACTACCCTCTGCGGCAGAGAGTTCCAGAGATTCACCACTCTCTGTGTGAAAAAAAGTTCTTCTCATCTCGGTTTTAAAGGATTTCCCCCTTATCCTTAAGCTGTGACCCCTTGTCCTGGACTTCCCTAACATCGGGAGCAATCTTCCTGCATCTAGCCTGTCCAACCCCTTAAGAATGTTGTAAGTTTCTATAAGATCCCCTCTCAATCTCCTAAATTCTAGAGAGTATAAACCAAGTCTATCCAGTCTTTCTTCATAAGAGTCCTGACATCCCAGGAATCAGTCTGGTGAACCTTCTCTGCACTCCCTCTATGGCAATAATGTCCTTTCTCAGATTTGGAGAACAAAACTGTACGCAATACTCCAGGTGTGGTCTCACCAAGACCTTGTACAACTGCAGTAGAACCTCCCTGCTCCTATACTCAAATCCTTTTGCTATGAAAGCTAACATACCATTCGCTTTCTTCACTGCCTGCTGCACCTGCATGCCTACTTTCAATGACTGGTGTACCATGACACCCAGGTCTCGCTTGCATCTCCCCTTTTCCTAGTCGGCCACCATTTAGATAATAGTCTGCTTTCCTGTTTTTGCCACCAAAATGGATAACCTCACATTTATCCACATTATACTGCATCTGCCAAACATTTGCCCACTCACCCAGCCTATCCAAGTCACCTTGCAGTCTCCTAGCATCCTCCTCACAGCTAACACTGCCCCCCAGCTTAGTGTCATCCGCAAACTTGCAGATATTGCCTTCAATTCCCTCATCCAGATTACAATTTACAATTAATATATATTGTAAATAGCTGGGGTCCCAGCACTGAGCCTTGCGGTAGCCCCACTAGTCACTGCCTGCCATTGTGAAAAGGACCCGTTTACTCCTACTCTTTGCTTCCTGTTTGCCAGCCAGTTCGCTATCCACATCAATACTGAACCCCCAATACCGTGTGCTTTAAGTTTGTATACTAATCTCTTATGTGGGACCTTGTCGAAAGCCTTCTGAAAGTCCAGATACAACACATCCACTGGATCTCCCCTATCCACTCTACTAGTTACATCCTCGAAAAATTCTATCAGATTTGTCGGACATGATTTACCTTTCGTAAATCCATGCTGACTTTGTCCAATGATTTCACCACTTTCCAAATGTGCTGCTATCCCATCTTTAATAACTGACTCTAGCAGTTTCCCCACTACTGATGTTAGACTAACTGGTCTGTAATTCCCCATTTTCTCTCTCCCTCCCTTCTTAAAAAGTGGGGTTACGTTTGCTACCCTCCAATCCTCAGGAACTACTCCAGAATCTAAAGAGTTTTGAAAGATTATTACTAATGCATCCACTATTTCTGGAGCTACTTCCTTAAGTACTCTGGGATGCAGCCTATCTGGCCCTGGGGATTTATCGGCCTTTAATCCATTTAATTTACCCAACACCACTTCCCGGCTAACCTGGATTTCACTCAATTCCTCCAACTACTTTGACCCGCGGTCCTCTGCTATTTCCGGAAAATTATTTATGTCTTCCTTAGTGAAGACGGAACCAAAGTAGTTATTCAATTGGTCCGCCATATCCTTGTTCCCCATGATCAACTCACCTGTTTCTGACTGCAAGGGACCTACATTTGTTTTAACTAATCTCTTTTCACATATGGTGGAGGCAGGTTCGTTTTTATCATTTAAAAATAAATTGGATAGTTATATGGATGGGAAGGGAATGGAGGGTTATGGTCTGAGCGCAGGTATATGGGACTAGGGGAGATTATGTGTTCGGCACGGACTAGAAGGGTCGAGATGGCCTGTTTCCGTGCTGTAATTGTTATATGGTTATATGGTTATATCTATAAAAACTTTTGCAGTGAGTTTTTATGTTCCCTGCCAGTTTTCTTTCATAATCTATTTTTCCTTTCCTAATTAAGCCCTTTGTCCTCCTCTGCTGGTCTCTGAATTTCTCCCAGTCCTCCGGTATGCTGCTTTTTCTGGCTAATTTGTACGCATCATCCTTCGCTTTGATACTATCCCTGATTTCCCTTGTTATCCACGGATGTACTACCTTCCCTGATTTATTCTTTTGCCAAACTGGGATGAACAATTTTTGTAGTTCATCCATGCAGTCTTTAAATGTCTTCCATTGCATATCCACCGTCAACACTTTTAGAATTAATTGCCAGTCAATCTTGGCCAATTCACGTCTCATATCCTCAAAGTTACCTTTCTTTAAGTTCAGAACCATTGTTTCTGAATTAACAATGTCACTCTCCTTCTTAATGAAGAACTCAACCATATTATGGTCACTCTTGCCCAAGGGGGCACGTACAACAAGATTGCTAACTAACCCTTCCTCATTACTCAATATCCAGTCTAAAATAGCCTGCTCTCTCGTTGGTTCCTCTACATGTTGATTTAGAACCACCCGTGTAGCAGTGGCAAACCTGCCTGCCAGAATGCTGGTCCCACACTTGTTAAGATGCAATCCGTCCCTTTTGTACATTTCCCCCTTACCCCAAAACAGATCCCAGTGATTTAAGAATCTAAATCCCTGCCCCGTACACCAGTTCCTCAGCCACACGTTCAGGTCCCGTATCTCCCTGTTCCTGCTCTCGCCAGCACGGGGAACTGGAAGCAAACCGGAGATAACAACCCTGGAGGTCCTGCTTTTCAACATTTTTCCGAGCTCTCTAAAGTCACGCTGCAGAATATTCATCCCCTTCTTTCCGACATCGTTTGAGTGCCGACCTGCACTACCACTTCCGGATGTTCACCTTTGAGCCCTTGAGGATTTTTTACACTCTGTCCCCTGACATCCTTGATCCTGGAACCAGGGAGGCCGCACTCCATCCTCGCATCCCGTCTGTTGCCGCAGAAACCCCTGTCCGTACCTTTCACGATGGAGTCTCCCACTACAATGGCCTTGCTTGCCTTAGGCCTTTTTGGTTTTGGCTCAACAGCCCTATTCGCATCACAGGCCAGTCCGCTGCTCACCTGCCTAGTCTTCTGTCCCAACAGCTTCTAAGTGGGTGAACCCGTTTACAAGAGGTACATCACCCGGGGACGTTGGCATTCCATGCTTCCCTCCCTTTCTCACTGTCTCCCACCTTCTCTCTTCCAGTACCTTAGGTGTAACAATCGTACTATAGGACTTGTCGAGGAACGACTCCGTTTCTCGTACGAACCGGAGGTCATCCACTTGCTTCTCCAGTTCCCCCACACGGCCCTTCAGGAGCTCTACCTGGATGCACTTCTCGCATTTGTAGCAGCCAGAGGCATCAGCGGTGTCCTTGACCTCCCACATACTGCAAGCATTGCACTGAATCAGCTTGCCTGACATCTCCTTCCTTCGTCTCTACCTCTCAAGCGTATTGCGTGGTCTCCTCTCCTCAGCCTCCTCGCCGAAGACTCTCGAGCAAAGACTCACACTTCCCTCACTCACAAGGCCGCTCGCTTAAATTGACTGATAAATTGCCTGATTTACCAATTTACAAAGCAAATTCCTCAGTTTTCAACTTTTCCCACACCGACTCACTTCTCTCCTCCCACTTGGGCTAGAGCCAATCAGTCGTATCTCTTGCTAATCTGCTGCTGCTGTTCCTCCCAAATCTACAGCAGTTCTGAACAATTCTGAATTTAGTCCACATATATGGGAACAAGACAGAAATTAGATGATGTTTAATACATCAGAGTGATGAGTCAGATAGCAAGTTTGCATCTCTGTGCCCCCTTTGATAAGCAGTCCAGTTTGGAAAGCAATTTCCATATTTCCATATTTAAATGCCCATGCCTGGTCATCAGTAATTACTAGTACCATAAATAATAGCTAATGCTATTAATCATACAAATATACGACAAATATATTTATCCCGAAATGCCACTCATTCCTTCTCCCCAGATATGCTACCTGTCCCGCTGAATTACTCTGGTATTTTGTGTCTATCTTCGGCTTAAACCAGTATCTGCAGTTCCTTCCCACATAATATATTTATCCCCAAAGGGATAGCAAGAATATGTAATCACAATTTTTCTACGTTTATTTTGCAGAAATACAGCTAACAAAATATCCCTTTACATATTTTTCTGAACAATCTCAGGCAGACCACATGGTGGTGCTAATATTTGCAGGACAGTCAACAATCTTTTGAGTCAAAAAGGCTTTTGGCATCTTGGTCTTCATCAGTAAAGGGCCTGTCCCACTTGCAATGCGATTGCGTGCGTTTGGCGTGACCTACCGGAAGCGGAGGTCGCGCAAAGTTTGCGCTAATTTCGTGCGTGATGTCATTTGTGCATAAAAAGGGGGGTTGCTGGCTGCTGTTCCATGATCATCATGGAAGAGATGCAGACTGCATCTGTTAGCAGCAGCCTCCATGCTTACAAATCAGCTGGGCAGGAGGCGGGCCGACTGAATTTGGGCGTCCCACAGCGTCGGACAGTGACGTCATCACGCAACGCCACGCTCAAGACGTATGCCGTCAAGACGCTGCATATGACCGCAATGCGCCTGCGCGCATACGCGGGCCGACAGGCCGTTGGCGCGCGAAGATTACGATCACTGCAGGAATTTCGGAGCCCCGCGCGATGTCGGGACCAGCCCCGCACAACTCCATACCCCTCCGCGCTTCTAAGTGGGACCGGCCCCGCGCAGCCATACAGTGCCCGTACGCCTCAAGCGACCACGAGGTCGCGTAATTTGCGAGCCAATGTCGCGTAAGTGGGACAGGCCCTTAAGAGTATTGAGTATAGAAGTTGGGATGTCATGTTACAGTTGTACTAGACATTGGTGAGACCGCATTTAGAGCATTGTGTTCAGTTCTGGGCACCATGTTATAGGAAAGATATTGTCAAGCTTGAGAGGTTTCAGGAAAGATTTAGGAGAATGTTGCCAGGATTACAAGATACAAGGTACATTTATTTGTCACATGTGCCAGTTGGCACAGTGAAATGTGATCACCATACAGCCCATACAATAAAATTTAGCTTAATTAGACTAGAGGGTGTGAGCTATAGGGAAAGGTGCTGAATACAGTGACACAAAGTAAATGGAACAAATACTTTCTGTATTATTCCACCTAATTGTGGTATCACTTTCCAATGTTTTCAAGAGTTAGATTTAGCTCTTGGGGTTAAAGGAATCAAGGGATAAGGGGAGAAAGTAGGAACGGGGTACTGATTTTGAATGATCAGCCATGATCATTATGAATGGTGGTGCTAGCTCGAAGGGCTGAATGGCCTACTCCTGCACCTATTTTTCTATGTTTCTAGTAATATCACATTTCCAACTCAATGGAAAACTGCCAAAGTATTTTCTTTTCTGGAAACTGCATATTCAAATGATTTTCATTTCATTTCATTAAAACATCCTATAGTTGATAGCCATTTGTCCTTTTGCTGTATCTATGTATACTGCTGATCAGGAAACCTTTGATGTACAAAGCAATTCAGTGATCTGTGATCCATGATCACTAAGGCACAGTATTCATGCACAAAAAGTAATCAAAAATATGAATTGAATATTTAGCCAGCGGCTACAATATAAAGGAGAAGCAGGTTTGCCACAGTTTTATAAAGCCCTGTTTAGACACATCTTATGTACTCTGCACCTTAGAAAGGACAGTGTAGCCTTTGAAGGGCAAAACAAATAGCTGGAATACATTTTTGAGCCTTCTGAGTCTGCTTGATCATGGTACATCACAGCTCAACCTTTACATCAATTCTGTTACTCTGTCGAAATCCCTTAATTCCATCACCGCATATAAAATTCTCAGTCTTAACTGTGTTTCAAACATTTTTTGTGTTCTTTTGTGTATAGGCTTCCAATGATTCATTAACCTCTGGAAAATATATTTGTCCTCAACCTAATCTGACATGGCATATGTTATTCCGAGACTATTACTCTTCAGGCAAGAGAAAGAGTCTTTCAATAAGTATTCTGTCAGTGCCTCTGAAGTTATTTATTTTAAAGCAACCATTTCTTATTCTTCTAAACTCGAGGTAACATAGGGTCAGCTAGCTTATCATTGTTGCCATGTTCATGTCCTTACAACCGATAATTATACTCTTCCTCATATAAGTGAAACTGCATGTTTTACACTGATGTGGTTTCACCAAGCCCAAAATAATTGTGGTAAGTCCTCTTTAACCCTTCATGATGAAGACCTTCACCTTCCTAATTACTTGCTTTTTCTGCTCACTAAATAGGTATGTTACAATACTTACCTTCAGCGGCGCTGCAGTTCTGCGACTTTGGTACCTTTGAGGAGGGTATGTCCGAGATATATTTTCTCGGGCTGCTAGCTGATGCTGAAAATCAATCCGACTTGCATTCTTGGAAGTTTAAAAAAATATATCGTGGGACAATTTAATCGCTGGAGTAAAATAAAAAGGCGACTTCTAACGCCGTCAACGGGACGGATCTCACGTAGGGAACAAAACATAAGGTAAGTCGTGTATTTTACATATAAACTTGCTTCTTAGGATTACTTTCATCAAAATTTCCTGGCAAAAATGTGATTATGGCCCCATACGAACCGGCAGTGTTTTTCCTGCCGATATGGGGTTCAAATTCACCGCAACCGCAACGTTCCAATCGATCGCGTTCCACAAAAACCCACTCGCAAGATGATTTAAATGGCCATTAATTTACGGGAATTAAACATTAAATTCCTTCCATTTGGCCTATAAATTCATGATAATGAGATTTAAAAATCATGTTATATTGTGAATTATTGTGTGAATGTTATTTGAACACTTAGGCTATTTAAAAATGTTAATCTTTTCTTAAGAAATGGATAGGTGTTTAGATCTAGTAATTGAATTTTGTAATTTCAGGTCATCCAAGTAAGATTGTTTCATATTTGTTTCAGAATGCTTCAATCTATAACAACTGACATTTTCTTTCAATTCTCTTAATGTTTAAGAAAGTTATGGGCTTTTGACTGTCCTCGATCACAGCGTTTGTGTTAAGTCAATGGAAAATCAATAGGGAACAAGATGCTTATTTCTGAGTATGAAAATGGCCATAACGTTTTTAATACTGAAGATATGAAAGTGAATTAGGTGTCAAATTAAACTTCTTTTTATGCTTGTATTCTGATGGTATAAATTGCAGACTTGATTTTTTAAATCTCAAAATGTTGTAACATTGCTAGACTACATTTCTGTGACTCATGTACAGGGCACTCCAAACAATTTGAAAAACAATATTTACCTAATATGGACCTAAAAGATATTGTGTTTTTTATTCTTCATATAATGAAATATTTCACCATGTTACACTCCGCCTTCCACAGTAATTTCAGCTATCCATGTTTCTTTGAGAACTCTTTTTGACCTTATCAGGACTTGCTTTCCAACCTAGCTTTGTATCATAAACAACTAACAGTGAACTAGCTGTTGGACCCAAGAAACTGACATAGATATAGAATGCTGAAGTCCAACAGAGCACAATCCCATCGCAGGAAAAAGGCTGCCCAAAGCCATGTCAGTGTTTTCTGTTATCTCAATGCCTCAAGATGGCTGCTAATATCAAAGACCCTTTGAGAATAGGGAAGATTCAAACAAGAGGACATGACTTCAGAATTAAGGGACAGAAGTTTAGGGGTAACATGAGGGGGAACTTCTTTACTCAGAGAGTGGTGGCGGTGTGGAATGAGCTTCCAGTGGAAGTGGTGGAGGCAGGTTCGTTGGTATCATTTAAAAATAAATTGGATAGGCATATGGATGAGAAGGGAATGGAGGGTTATGGTATGAGTGCAGGCAGGTGGGACTAAGGGAAAAAAGTTGTTCAGCACGGACTTGTAGGGCCGAGATGGCCTGTTTCCGTGCTGTAATTGTTATATGGTTTATATGGGTACATGTAAGTAAGTAAGTAAGTTTATTGGCCAAGTATTCACATACAAGGAATTTGCCTTGGTGATCTGCCCACAAGTAACAACATGGCACACAGTGACAGTTATGAATGGCTCAGAAAACACTAAACATTAATGCCTGTGATAAAGTGTCACCTATGATAAAGTATCAATCAACACTCTCATCTTGCTGCTTCCATTGCAAAGAAGGTATAAGAGGCTGAGATCTGCTAACTCCAGCATGACGAACTGATTCTTTCCATCAACCATTTCACTCTTGATTCACATTTCACAACCCTACCTCTGCATCAAATTACTATTGACTTTGTATGAGGTTGTACTATGTAACTTGGCTTGCACTATTATGGTTTTATTATGTGATTACCTTACACAACTGATCATTTATTGTATTATTGTTGATTGTATGTTCACATGGTGTGCCGTGGTGTTAATGTACCTGTAAAACAGCAGCAAGTAAGAATTTCATTGTTCCGGTTACCAAAACTCTCTTGACTCTCTACAATCAGGTTGCCGGTTACATCCTCAAACAAAATTCATAGATTTATCAAACATAATTTCCCTTTCTAAAAACCATAATAACTAGACCTCATCACTCAAGTGCATCGTTAGTACATTCTTAGTAATGGACGTGAGTGTTTCTCCCCCATTATTGACTTCAATTTGTTTCACCAGAATATTATTTGTGGTATATGAATTAGATTATTGAAAGGAAATAAATTATCTTCGTACTACACGGAATATAGATGCGGGAATGAATTGATTATAGGGTGTCAGTGGTTATGGTGAGAAGGCAGGAGAATGAGGTTTGGAGAGAGAGATAGATCAGCCATGATTGAATGGAGGTGTAACTTGATGGGCCAAATGGCCTAATTCTGCTCCTATCACTGATTTACTTATGTACCTTAAAATATGAAAGGAATGTGCAGAAACCTTTTCCTCTGATCGGCAAGTCGTAGTCAAAGTATCAGACAGCATAGAAACAGTCTTTTTAGCCCATCATGTCCATGTTGGCCATTAGGCACCCATTTTACAGCAAACCTTTTTAAACATATTTTATTCTTCCCACATTCCCATCAACATCTCAGATTCTGTGTACAGGAAGCAATTTACAGTGGCCAATAAAACTACCAACCCACACATTTGTGGGATGCATGTTGAGGGGCATAACCTAAAAATCAGAACCTGGGCTTTCAGGAGATATCTAAGAAATATTTCTTCATGTCAACAGAACATGCACTTACGATAACAATGACATGGCAACCTGATGGAGG
The DNA here is from genome assembly GCF_028641065.1 of Leucoraja erinaceus. Classification (NCBI taxonomy): domain Eukaryota; kingdom Metazoa; phylum Chordata; class Chondrichthyes; order Rajiformes; family Rajidae; genus Leucoraja; species Leucoraja erinaceus. Next base: position 1,396,334 of record NC_073378.1, read on the forward strand.
AAGGAAAAGAGGGCGACCAAAACTCACACGGAGGCGAACATTCCAGAAGGATTTGGAAGCCCAGGACGCAAGCCTATCGAGGGTGGAAAACGTCACACATGACCGAACAGAATGGGGAAAGCCTGCTGCCCAATGCATTCAACACTGTGGAAGGAACTAAGTCTAAGTAAGAGTCATGGTAGACATTTGGAATTAATTCCCACTGTGGAATACTGGCTCAATTATTAATTTTAAATCTTAAATCAATAGATTTTATTAGTCAATGATATCAAAGGTCATAAGGTCATTAGTGATGGGAGCAAAATTTGGCCCATCAATTCTACTCTGCCATTAAATCATGGCTGATCTATCTCTCCCTCCTAACCACATTCTCCTGGCATCTCCCCATAACCCCTGACATCCATATTAATCAAGAATCTATCTATCTCTGCCTTAAAAATATGCATTGATGGCTTCCACAGCCTTCTGTGGCAAAGAATTCCACAGATTCACCAACCTCTGATTAAAGAATTTCCTCCTCATCTCCTTCCAAAAGGAACGTCCTTTAATCCTGAGGCTATGACCTCTAGTCCTTGACTCTCCCACTAGTGGAATAATATCAATAACATGAAGGCAATATTAGGTGGATGCAATTATAATACATACAGCCATGCTCTCAGTGAACATACTAAAGATGCTGCAAGTCCTAGCTGTATTCCTAATTTAAATAATGGGCTAAATTTAGAAGCTGATGTAGCCACATTTAAACATGCCAGTTTTAACTCCTTCTATTCACATAGGCACAGACTGAACTATCTTTAAGATTGTCAATTGACTTTTAATAATTACTCCATTGGTGAACATTGCATAAGCAGCTGTCGAAATTCCATTTTCAACCACAATTTCACATTACTGTTGCTTCTATCAGCAACAGTAGTCTTAATCTATTTTTTTTTAAACTGCGACAGACAATATTTAAAGATATTTATAATCAATATGGAAATATACAAGATGGCTTTTGTTCGTGGTAGAATGGATGGCACAAAGACAAAGATTTATAAGCTTGAACATTAGTTCACTCAAAACGACGCAAAGTGCTAGAGTAACTCAGAGAGTCAAGCAGCATCCCTGAGGACATGGGCAGGTGAAGTCTTGGGTCGGGACTCTTCTTCAGACTGATTGTAGTGGGAGGTGGGATGAAGAAAGCTGGAAGGGGCAAGCAAAGCAAGGCAGGTAATATGTGTTTTTTAAGGTGAAGGGGGTGTTTGATAGGCAGATGGTTGGACAAAGGACAGAGATGAAAAACAGAAGGAGTGCAGCGTAGGTTCACCAGGTTAGTTCCTAGGATGGTGGGATTAACATATGATGAAATAATACGTCGACTGGGCTTGTTCATTGGAATTTAGAAGGATGAGAGGGATTCTCATAGAAGCATATAAAATTCTTAAGGTATTGGACAGGCTTGATGCAGGAAAAATGGTCCCGATGTTGGGGGAGTCCAGAAGCAGGGGTCACAGTTTAAGAATAAGGGGTAGGCCATTTAGGTGAGATGAGGAAAAACATTTTCACCCAGAGTTGTGAATCTGTGGAATTTTCTGCTACAGGAGCCAATTTACTGGATATTTTCAAGAGAGAGTTAGATTTAGCTCTTAGGGCTAACAGAATCAAGGGATATGGGGGAAAAGCAGAGTTGGGTACTGATTTTGGATGATCAGCCATGATCATATTGAATGGCAGTGCTGGGTTGAAGGACCAAATGGCCTACTCCTGCACCTATTGTCTGTGTTTATGTTTCTATTTAAGAAAAAGGATTGAAGAGTTGTCAATTGAGAAGAAGGAAGATAGGTGGAGGGGAAAGGAAAATTCCAGGAAGGAAGGGGGAGAGAAGAGGGGGAAGGAGCCTTATTAGAGGTTATCTAACATTGAATAATTTAACATTCATACCATTTGGTCGTAAGTTGCCCAAGTAGAATACAATGTGCTGTTCCTCCAGTGTTTGTGTGGCTTCACTCTGGCACTTTGCACATAAAATATTCTTCAGTGCACCTACACCACGATAGCCAGCAGGTTGTCAGGCTACCCGGAGCTATCTCATAAACCCCTCGATTTCTTTGCCATTTTATCATTGAACTCTCAACATGAACAAGCCCCAGACTCTAGAAGGTGAGACAGATTTCTCCCCCGTCCCCCACCCCACCCACCGTGTCCTTGCAGCCCTGCCCACAAGAAGTATTTCCCAATGATTGCCCAAGAAAAGTAATTTACTGTGCAAATCCGTACGTCTTAAAATGAATCGCTTTAATATCAGTGATAGGAGTCGTTGGGAAAATCTCACCAGAGTTTCACGTCCATTTCATCACCCATTTTTTCTGAAGGCTTGGTGGGAGGTGACTAAGAATAGAGACGGAATAAAGTTGACTATAGAAACATAGAAAATAGGTGCAGGAGGAGGCCATTCGGCCCTTCATCTTCTGGGTGGAGGGAACAAACTATGAGCATAGACGTCAGTGGTAATTGTGATCGGTTGCCCCGGGGTCCTGTTGGTGGTGACCATGGGCCTTGGGTTGGCTAGCGCGGGTGGCTGAGCGGTTGGGGGTGGATGAGGAGTTTGGGGCCGTCGGGCGTGGAAGAGGCGCGGGGTTGGGACTGTGTCTGGTGTGTAAGAGGCGCGAATGGTTTGGGACTGTCTGGTGTGCAAGAGGCGCGGGGTTGGGACTGTCTGGTGTGCAAGAGGCGCGGGGTTGGGACTGTGTCTGGTGTGCAATGGGCACGGTTGGATGCGGGGGGGGTGGGACTGTCTGGTGTGGGGGTGGGGTGAGGAGGTTGGGCGCGGGGTCGGGCGTGGAAGAGGCGCGAATGGTGAAGGGGGGGTGTTGGGACTGTGTCTGGTGTGCAAGAGGCGCGGGGGGTTCTGGTGGACTGTGTCTGGTGTGCAAGAGGCGCGGGTTGGGACTGTCTGGTGTGGAAGGGGCGCGGGGTTGGGACTGTGTCTGGTGTGGAATGGGCGCGGGGTTGGGACCGTCTGGTGTGGAATGGGCGCGGGGTTGGGACTGTCTGGTGTGGAATGGGCGCGGGGTTGGGACTGTGTCTGGTGTGCAATGGGCACGGTTGGATGAGGGGGGTTGGGACCGTCTGGCGTGGAGGAGACGCCGCGTTTGCGCAGGGAGACGAAGGAGAGGGAGGGAGGGAGGGAGACTCCCAACAGATCTCGCGTTCCCATCCCGGAGTTAGCGCGAGAGACGGCGGGGGGGGCGGAGGGAGGGAGGGTGTGAGGAGAGGAGGGGAGGGGACTACAGTGCAGCTGCCGATTGCTGCTTCTGCATCTCGCTCTCCCTGCCCTGTCTTGCCGGGCGGATGCTGATGTTGCTCTGCTTTCCTCCTCCTCGCAGCTTTCACTCATTTCCCCTGATAGGATGATGCCAATGCGTCTTCTCTAGGATTTTTTTGTTGTTCTTCTTCTTTCTTGTTTTAAAAAAATATTCAAAGAGCGACAGTGAAGAGCCACACACATCAAACACCGCTCCACCCACCCACCCCCGTCTGCCGTCACCTGGACTCGGTAAGTCTGAAGGAAAATGATGCCTCTCTCTCTCTCTCTCTCTCTCTCATGCGAGACGATTAGTTTAAAGGTGGTTTTAAACCGAGTTGGAGAAGCTCCGCTCCGTTACCGAGAGCCGGAGCCCGCTTTCCCAGCCATTGTACAGATTGTGCACAGGGCTTACACAGTGGAATGGTGTCTTCCTCTTGCAATTGTGGTGGGTGGCTGGGTGGGTGGGTGGGTGGCGGGGGATGAAAGAGACGGGGTGTTTTCAAATTTGTTAAAAAAAACGCGTGTCTGTAAGTGCAATTAATGTTGGACAAAAGCGGGCAGAGAATGGGGAAAGCCTTGCCGTTCGCCGACCGCTTTAACGCTGGTGGAAATGTAATATTTTGATGTATATTTAATGGCTTTAGTCTGTCTCCCGTCTCCATTGTCGGACGGGGCTGCTGTAATCCAGACGCCATCCACACTTCACGGTGCTGATCCCTAGTTTTGCTTTAAAACATGTGAAGGAAAGAGGAGGGAGGAGAGGTGCATCGCACTTGTGTGTTTTAATCATGCGGCTTCTGGATGTCGCTGACGTCTTGTAACAGTGTGTGTGTGTGTGTGTGTGTGTGGACGGACGGACCAAGGGGTCTGAAGCTGACTGACTCCAAGGTGGGCTGGAGGCGTTACATTGTGCGTCTCTGCCGCCTGAAAACTGCTGCTGGATAATTGAAAAGGGATGAGGGGAGGGAGGAGGGGGAGAGACAAGTATCAGGTTGCATTTGTCCCCATAAACTGTATCTTTCATTCAATAAATGAATTGAATATTAAATGGCATTCAATTACCAAAATAAAGAACCTTATTTTTTTTTTTAATGTCGACTTAACTTGGGGCATCTGAGAAAAGAATTTCTACCCTTCAGATTATGAATACGAGGATGCTGGTTTTACAATTCGCCATCATTTGGTTGCGACATTATTGCCGCTATTCCGACGTTAATATATAACAGTTACATCAATGAATGGTATTTTTCCCGTTTGAAAGCATTAACTCTGCGTCGGGAGTTGGGAAACTTCGTTTAACCCCCTCCCTCCCTCCTTCCAACAAATAATAAGATGAAAAGCCAGGACTGGTTAATCCAATAACTGGGTATCTCTAATGTAACATTCGTTTCTGCGGTGGGGGAGAGGGAAAAAAAACCCTGCTTTGTTTTAACACCATATATCCCAGTGTGTCGGAGCTGGATTAATGCTTGAATCAGATAAGGGAAGGATAAGGCTTTGCCCAGGTCTTGAGTGTGGTTTCCCCTCATAAGGCAAGGGGATGGAATATACTGCGCGACTTCAGCACCAAGTGGCAGGTAGTCGAGTCGGTAGCGGTCCCACACTTGACCGCGGCTGCTGCTCGGAATGAACTTGGGGCGAATAAATCAAAATCAAATGCGCCTCTAAATTCGTGCCATTGCCAGCTACACAACGTTTCCAAACACACCGACTTTACTTTCGATCGCACATCTCTGTATCGTCGGCTCCAAATTGCCCCACGACGGAGAAGGTTGAATTTTTAAACCTGTCATTTAATTCACCACAGAGTCAAGCCCTGTTTCTCCGTTGCGTTTTATACAGCAGGTTGAAATTAAATCACTATCTGGTGCAGTGAGAATTTATTACCTAACCAATTAAGGTTTCAAACAATGGAAATCAGATTAATGACTTCATTTTATCTTACCCCTCTTGGAGGGAATTGTGCTGATGGCCTGATGATTGTGTGTCTGATCAGCCCACAGTTGTCAGTCAGCAAGCTGGTAACCTGCTAGAGGCATGAGTGCCAGGGGATGTCAGATTAGTTTTTTGTGGCTGCCCATAAATGGTTTTGGTGCTGTTGTGTTATTGTGCCCCTCCCTCCTGGCTTCCTAATGGGATTAATTAACATGGGACAGATTGCTAGTTAAACACAGTTTTTACTTGTTGGACATGTAACATAGACATAGAAACATAGAAAATAGGTGCAGGAGTAGACCATTCGATACAGGTACATGGATAGGACGGGTTTGGAGGGATATGGACCAAGCGCAGGCAGGTGGGACGGGTGTAGCTGGGACATGTTGGCTGGTGTGGGCAAGTTGGGCTGAAGGGCTTGTTTCCACACTGTATCACTCTATGACCATGTGGTTCAGCTGTGACCATTTTGTGGAACAGGATGGAGGACTGATGCCTTATCTATATCTTGTGAATGCAAGCTTCAGGCTGCACATAATCAGTGCTTTTAGACACAGAGCTTCACTAAGGCCTTTTGGGAGGGAGGATTATGTGTCTTCCTTTTCCAATTATTTCATCACATGGAGCTCTGGGGGAACAGCTAAGGATTAGGATCTGCTCAATCTATTAAACTGGCATTCGGAGAAAAGAAATGCCTTCACTGTGATTAACTAACAAACTAACTGTAGACAAAAAACTGTAGGAGAAACTCAGCAGGTGAGGTGGCATCTATGGAGCGAAGGAATAGGTGACGTTTCGGGTCGAGACCCTTCTTCAGACAAACTGACATTGTTTCATAAAAAGAGGGAAAGACCAAAAGATCTTCTATCCGAAAAGTTTACTTTTTTTCTTTCCACAGATGCTGCTTGACTGACTGAGTTCCTCTTGTGTGTGGTTTTTGTTTGAAAGAGATTCAGCTGCTGGAAACAAAAATACTTTAATATTATCCACCTTTAACTACACATAAACAACTCGATAGCAACATTCTTTTGCACAATAGATCACGGTGCAGAATTGTCATCTTATTTCGAATTTATTACCTCAGAATTATTATGAAAAAAATACCTGATACAAATATTTGATAACTGGCAGAATCCTTCAGCTGGTATAAATGTGCCTTTTGGGATTATTGGAGACACAAGAGGCTGCAGATACTAAAATCGGGAGCAGCAGACAATCTGCAGGAGGAACTCAGTAGGTCAGACAACATCCTTGGAGGGAAATGCAAAGTGATTGGGATATGTTTAGTTAGATGTTAATAGTTTTTTTTGCAAAACCCATAGCGTTTTGGTTTCTGGAGAAGGCTTCTCTCAAGATGCGTAAGAAGGGACGGTAGATGCAGTTTTATACCAAAGTAGTGGCACAAAATGCTGAAGTAACTCACCAGGTCAAGCGGCATCTCTGGAGAAAACAAATAGGTGATGTTTCGGGTCAAGACCCTTCAGCTTCTCTCATGCTGTTGGTTTCTGTTTGTATGCTAGTGACAATGGTTACTCCATCTTTGACTCGGGTAACATTTTACTTAAAATCACTTGAGCCAGAAGTGTCGTTTTTCTACAGGAACGATGCCTCATCATAGCTTTGTGTTAAAACTGTTCTTTAAGCCCCAACGTAGTTTCCTCTCATCTGTCTGCCCTGACATTGGTCCCGATGTTGGGGAAGTCCAGGACAAGGGGTCACAGTTTAAGGATAAGGGGGAAGTCTTTTAGGACCGAGATGAGGAAAACATTTTTCACACAGAGAGTGGTGAAACTCTGGAATTCTCTGCCACAGAAGGTAGTTGAGGCCAGTTCATTGGCTATATTTAAGAGGGTGTAAGATGTGGCCCTTGTGGCTAAAGGGATCAGGGGGTATGGAGAGAAGGCAGGTACAGGATACTGAGTTGGATGATCATATTGAATGGCGGTGCAGGCTCGAAGGGCGGAATGGCCTCTACTCCTGCACCTATTTTCTATGTTTCTATGACACTGGTTTAGGTTAGGCAAATATAGATTATTCAAAAAGGCTCTGCTTTTAAGCAGAAATAGTTAATTTAGCCCCATTAATTTATTCTAGAATCATACCATCGCAAGAGAGGAAAGAGGAACGTTTGTAAGGGATCAGATGCACCTGCTAAAAAACAATATTTGAATTAAGAAAAGACTGAATTGGAATAGAGCAGTAATGTAAAGGCCACAAGAGAAGAGTTAAAGTAACATCCATTGAGGAATATGTGGATGACATGAATACAATACAGGAAAAGGGATCAGTTACTGGAAGCTTGGGTATTTGGGGCATGCGTGAGAGGGACACGGTGACGTGAATGGTGAATGAGACAGATGAACTGAGAAATTGGAAGTTACAAACCGTACACAATTTATTTTGATGGGAGTTAAACGGAACAGAAGGGCAGTACTGTGAAGGTGAAAGTGAAGTAATTATTTAGACTCGATATGAGAAATGAAACTTAATGGGCAGCATAAAATACTTGCTTAGATTTCAGTGGTATGGTGTACCATACCAGTACAGTGGACTGAATGAGGGCCTTCATATCATAACTAAAACTGAATATGTAATTTCAGACTGTACAGCTCGCCCGGGTCTGGTGGTTCTCTTGTCTTGGTTTTGAATTTTTTTTTAATGCAATGGGAATCCTGCGAATTGGCAGTGCAGTCTTTTGGATGAGAAGTTCGTTCGGCTTAGATGAAGTTACAGATACCATGATACTGCTCTGAAGAGGTAGGTTACTAGTGCATCTCACTCAAATTACTGTGAAGACAATCTGGCCACTTGTGCATTACTGCATTGGAAATCTGTGTGCAATTTGGTTGTTGGACTTGCGTTACAACTAGAACTTAATAGTATTTCATTGGCTGTATCCAAGAAATCTTTGAGATGGTAAGAAAAACATAGATTTATTCTCCCAATTTTGCTAGCCCTTACTGTCTCCCCTCCCCTTCTTTAACCGTTGAGCTGTCTCCTCCCACCCTCCTATCCACCCGCCCTCGGGCTCCTCCTCCTCCCCTTTTCCTTCCTTCTTCCCCACCCCCCATCAGTCTGAAGAAGGGTTTTGGCCCGAAACGTTGCATATTTCCTTCGCTCCATAGATGCTGCTGCACCCGCTGAGTTTCTCCAGCAATTTTGTGTACCTTCGATTTTCCAGCATCTGCAGTTCCCTCTTGAACACAATTTATTTTCCCTTCTCCTTGCGTGATGGGGATTTGGACTGGGACATTTGATAATGAATCTATCTAGAATACTATTGATTTTTTTTTAAACACCATTTGCTTTGTTTGAATTTGTCTTCTGAGTGTAGTGTGTGCCTTTCTGCTTCATCAGTTGATATGGATGTACATTTTAAACAATGCTGAGCTTGCATGGGTTTGTAGAAAGATTTGATTGTACCACTCATAGCAAATTAGGAGCTCCATGAGTTCCATCATGGCAACTGAGCGAAATAAAAACTAGTTTATAGGAAAGTTTATTGCTTAAACTAACCACCACCTCCGTTGCATTTAGGATGTTTAATATCAGAGTCAGAAAAAGTAATGGGTCAGATGTGGCTTGAATCTGACATCCTCTAGCATGTGCCTTTGGGTAAATCTTCCTTTATTTTATTTTGAGAAATTAATAGCAAAACAATCTAATTCATACCGAGAGTGATTCATAGAAGCTGGAGATTTGCAATTGATCAGGCATCGGTTCCTTGCTGTATTGCTGGATGGAATGTATGTTGGTAACAGCAACAACCATCATTAAACAAAAATGCTGGGGAAACTCAGCGGGTGCAGCAGCATCTATGGAGCGAAGGAAATTATTTCCTTCGCTCCATAGATGCTGCTGCACCCGCTGAGTTTCTCCAGCATTTTTGTGTACCTTCGATTTTCCAGCATCTGCAGTTCCTTCTTAAACACCATCATTAAACCCTCCTTATTTCAAAATTCATATTGGAAACATTCAGATTTAATCTGCACTTGACGTCCAAAATCATCCTATTTTGTTGCTCCAAAAGCTTGGACAGGTGAGCAATAGTTCGGAAGAGTAGGCATAACTATAATAAATCTTAGAATGGTTTAGGGAGGATTTACTGGTCTTAATGACTACTGGCCTGTCGCACTAACCTCTGTAGTCATGAAGACCCTTGAAAGGTTTGTGCTGGACAAGCTGAAAAATATCACAAACCCCCTGCTGGAACCCCTGCAGTTTGCATATCGGGCCAATAGATCAGTGGATGATGCAGTCAACCTGGGCCTTCACTTCATCCTCCAGCACCTATAATACAATACAATACAATACGGTTTATTTGGACCTTTGAGAGGTCCTTTGCGAGGATTTTGTTTGTTAATTTCAGCTCTGCATTCAACATTAATGAATACCAATGCCCATGCAGACAATGCTGAGAAGTAATTATGATAAACACAAAAAGCAGGAATAACTCAGTGGGTCAGGCAGCATCTCTGGAGAAAAGGAATGTTTCCGATTGAGAGTTGGGGAGAGGGAAACAAGAAATATAGAAGGTACATAGAACAACTGAATGCAAAATATACAAAAAAAACCTGAAATGTCACCTATTCCTTTTCTCTAGAGATGCTGCCTGATTCCCTGAGTTACTCCAGCTATTTAGTGTCTATCTTCGGTATAAACCAGCATCTGCAGTTCCTTCCTACGCAGTAATTATGATAGTACTTTAAAAAACTCTAAGCTCTGGTAGTTAACAAAAATAGAATATAATTGAAAATCAGTGCATTAGAATAAATCTTGTTCTTTGGTTTTGGGGTAAAGTGTGCCCGTTCCACTCTTTGTGTGCAGGTTGAGGGGAGACCGATTGTGTGAGCAATGTTCATAGGTAGTCAGAACATTTCCCCTAGGGTGGAAAGGTCAAATAGAAATATAGACATAGAAATTAGGTGCAGGAGTAGGCCATTCGGCCCTTCGAGCCTGCACCGCCATTCAATATGAACATGGCTGATCATCCAACTCAGTATCCTGTACCTACCTTCTTTCCATACCCCCTGATCCCTTAGCCACAAGGGCCACATCTAACTCCCTCTTAAATATAGCCAATGAACTGGCCTCAACTACTCTCTGTGGCAGAGAGTTCCAGAGATTCACCACTCTCTGTGTGAAAAAAGTTCTTCTCATCTCGGTTTTAAAGGATTTCCCCCTTATCCTTAAGCTGTGACCCCTTGTCCTGCACTTCCCCAACATCGGGAACAATCTTCCTGCATCTAGCCTGTCCAACCCCTTAAGAATTTTGTAAGTTTCTATAAGATCCCCTCTCAATCTCCTAAATTCTAGAGAGTATAAACCAAGTCTATCCAGTCTTTCTTCATAAGACAGTCCTGACATCCCAGGAATCAGTCTGGTGAACCTTCTCTGCACTCCCTCTATGGCAATAATGTCCTTCCTCAATAATGTAAGTTTGTTCGTGTTAGTGCATGCATAACATTTGATCAGCCAGTGGCTGAGTTCTGTCTGGCCTGTCTCAGTGAACATTGAGATGCTGTGATTGCTGCTCCCATATCAACACTTATGGTACCTTCAAGATGGCTGAGGCTCCGATCTGCTTTCCAATGGCTGGTGATGACCTGAGAGTCTACTGCACGAGCCGAAACCCCAAAGCTGCGTTGTAATCAACAAGAGCCTGTGGAACTTTGACAGCTGGGTGAGCCGTCCCATCAGGTAGAACCTGCTGTCAGAACTCTGAATGTCAATGAATATCCAGGAAATCCATAAGCATTCAGAAATATCAAAAACGGTAAATTAATAATGTTATTTTACATGTTTATAAATAGAATTACAGCCCTTGAAAGCTCTTAATTAATTATTTCACTCAATTAGTTGAATTTGTTTGAAAAATGTAAATGAGCTGAAAGGTTGCCCAACTTGGAACTTCAGTTAACAAAATTGTCCATTCACGTTAACAAAACTGTTAAAACTGCACCAGCTCTGCCATGGAGCATATTTAGCATTTCATTTCCAGGGCACCTGCAGGAAGTTGGTGCTCTGTCACTGGACTCCAGAGTCCAGGTGAATTTGAGACTTGTTTATTGATGTGAGTAGTCCCACACAGTGATTTGGATTGTCGATCTTCTGTCTCACCATGGCTATAGTGAAATCAACTTACAAATAGCATAGAATCATTTGATTTATTTGATGATCAGCCATGATCATATTGAATGGCGGTGCAGGCTCGAAGGGCCGAATGGCCTACTCCTGCACCTATTTTCTATGTTTCTATGATTCTATTTTGGAAAGCCATAGTTAGGGCAAACTGTGCATGAAAACGGAATCATTGACTGTAACTCTCTGGTTTCCTCTTAAGCTGGCTGTTGGCTGTTTTGCAAAATGGACGATGAATGCCAACAACTGTAGGGTGGCAAAGCTTCAAATTCGCAGGCTATGAAAGGGAAGTGATTGTGTGTTACAGATATGAAAGGAAAGAGGCAAGATCAATAGTCTGAGATGAACCTAATTTTAACCAAATGTGTGCTGCAATGCACTTGCACATGAGATCTGTATGTTCACCTGTTATTAAAGTAGCTGCTTTTCAGATATTTACAGAAGCAATATGTGATAGTAGGCAAGACACAGCTCTGGAAAGATTGGAATGTGGATTTACGTTTATCATGCCAGCATGCAATCAAATAAATGTAGAAATCATTTTCATAATTGTGTACATTACAGATATAAAATACAATGAAACTTGAGCAATATCTTAACATTACCTAAATCTTACTGAATCTCCGTGGCTGATGCTACAAATGAATTAGGATCAAGAATGGTCCATTCAACTCCTTGATCCTGCTCTATCATTTCATAAAGTAAGTGATTGTAACTATCTCTGTCTGCCATGGTAACATTTTACTTGGTCATCTAATTCTTCCATCGAAATATTCAAAGACTTGGCTTCCATAGCTATTTGAGGAAGAGTTTCAAAGATTTATGACACTTGGTAGAAAAAAACCCCATAATCTTTGTCTTAAATGGGCAACCCGTTATTTTGAAACAGTAAACAGAAGTCAAAACATCTACCCTGTCATGTCTCTTGTTTCCTAAACTCCAGAGAGACCTAAATCAAGCCTGTTCATTGGACACTTCACTGGACCACTTGCTCAATCCACACTTTGGGTTGATAAATCTGCTTTGAGTTGCTTCTAATGTATTTGCATCCATCCTTAAATAAGAAGACCAGTATTCCAGATGCAATGTCCCTGATGGTCAATGTAACTAAAGTGTAATGTGTTTAATTTTGTGTGGAATTCCCCCAGCACTAAATATTGTTAGCTTTCCTAATTGCCTGCTGTACTTGCATACCAGCCTTCAGGGAATCATTCCCAAGTGGGTAACCAATTCTTCTATCCCTGAGCACTATAATCTCTCACCATTCAAGTCGTATGCTTCTTCGTTTGCCCTCCAAGGGCAATTTGACATTTTCTTACTTTTTTTTTTGCCAGATCTGTTTTAAAATATTTAACGTTGTTCGATCACTTTGTGATCTCCTCATGCATTTTTCACCAACTTATGTTCCTATCTATCTTTAGCCAACATACCTTTTGTTGTCTTTGTCCAAGTCAATTGTATAAATTGTACAAAGTTGAAGCATTAGAACCAAAACTATGATACACTTGTACATTACATCTCATTATATCTTGCCAGCTAGGGAAAGATATATTTATGCCTAACCCGTCTCCCATTAGACCGTCAATCTTCTATTCACACCAATTTGTTACCACCTACGCAGTGAGCTTTTATTTTCTGCACTAATCTTTGATGCAGAAACTTGGGCCTCTAGAAATCTAAGTATAGAGCAGTTACCAGCTTTCTTTTATTCAGAGTTTCTTACAGCTTCCAAAAAGTGCATCAAACATGATTTCGCTTTCACAAACCCATGTTGATTTGTCTGATTACCCTGGGTTTCCCTAAGTGTTTTGCAATAAGGACACATTTTAGAAACCTTTTAAACTAACCAGCCTGTGGCTTCAACCTTACTTCCCCTTTGTTGAACAAAAGATTTAGATTTGCTATTTTTTAATCCAATGGGGGGGTCGGGCGGGGATTTTCACAGGCTCTGTGTGAAATTCCAGCCCAGACAGAGGTGAATATGTGACTAAATGACTATCATAGTTCCTGAATAATTTATAACAATGTTATACTGCTTTTGCTCCCTTTGGGGGAAAAAAAGAAGCTTTTTTTCGCCAATGGTTCCAATTCAAGCACCCCATCAGGCTAGATCATATTCCCAGTTCCCCACAACTCTTGGGGTGAAAGATGTTCTCAAGTTTGCTGTAATCCTATCACTTTGAGTATCAATTTTGTAGAGAATGTTTCTGCTAAGACCATCAGATTCTTATTGAAGAGGGGTCTCAACCAGAAATGTCACCCATTCCTTCTATCCAGAGATACTGCCTGTCCCACTGAGTTACTCCAGCATTTATGGTGTCTAGATTCCCGATGGCAATGGCGAAATGAGTGTGTGGCCAGGATGGTGTGGGTCTTTGATGATGTTGGCAGCCTTCTTGAGGCAGCGACTTCGATAGATCCGTTGTATTCTATTGGCTTAAATCCTTGGGTATCTGATCTAGGCCCCTGGGCTTTTTGCATCAGCCTGCTCTGTAAACTGCTCACCACCTGAAGCAGTGGAGATTGAATGGAATTCTGATTGGGAATTTCATTATTTCTCTGTGGGAATGCATTGGGGCTTAGCTGTCATTGCCTTAATATTACCATAACAGAGGAGCAGAATCAGACCATTTGGCCCATCGAGTCTGCTCTGCCATTAGATCCTGGCCAATCTATTATTTCTGCTGAACCTAATTTTCGTGTCTTATCCCCATAACCATTGTGGAGCATACTAATCATGAACCCATCTGTCTCTGTTTTAGAAAAGCCCAATAAGTTGGCCCCTCCAGCTATCTGTGGCAATACATTCTAATCTATGTAGGGCTTTTATTTGATAGGTTTCAATGAGAAACCTCATCCTTTTATGCTCCAGCGAATACAGGTACAGAGCCTTCAAATGCTCCTCATAAATTAACCAACTGGAAAGTGTGCAAACAAAAATTGTGGATGTTCCGGATCTGGAGAGCTTGAGTTTAGTTTAGGGATGCAGAGTTAGTGCCCACTAAATCCGCACCGACCAGCGATCCCTGCACAAAAAAAATTCCCTCAAAACACACACATATGGGACAATTATTTTACACTTATACCAAGCCAACTAACCTACAAACCTCTACGTCTTCGGAGTGTGGGAGGACACTGAAGATCTTGTAGAAAACCCACGCGTACACGGGGAGAAAGTACTAACTCCGCACAGACAGCACCCGTACCTGGGATTGAACCATGGTCTCTGGGGCTGCAGGTGCTGTAAGGCAGCAATCCTACTGCTGTGCCACTGTGCTGCCCTATAAGGAGTTATAAGGAGAGGCTGGATAGGTGGGTATTTTTCTCCCTAGAGTATAGAAGGCTGACAGATGACCTTACAGAAGCTTCTAAAAGTATGAGGAGCATAGACAAAGCTAATAGCCACAACCCTTTTTTTGCACACAAGGGACATCTAAAACTTAAGGGCACAGATTTAAGATGAGGGGGGAATATTTAAGCTCTCAGTGGAGTTAATTTCACACAGAAGTGGTGGTGTATATATGAAACAAATTGCCAGAGGAAGTGGTAAAAGTGGGTACAATGATGACATTGAAAAGACACTTGGATAAGCAGCGAAGAAATGTTTGGAGGGATATGGGCTAGGCGCAGGCAAGTTCATAAGTTCCAGGAGCCGAGTTAGGCCATTTGGCCCATCGAGTCTACTCTGCCCTTCAATCAGGGCTGATCTATCTTTCCCTCTTGACCCCATTCTGGCCCCCATCCATCCTCGCTGGCATCGCCCCAGCCAACATCAGACGAGAAGCAGCCGCGCTGGCCCTCTCTCGAAAGGCACAGACCAGTGAATCCCACCTCCTCCATCAGATGGTCACAGAGACACCACGACGTGTGCACCTCAAGTCACAGCGCCCCTTTGCCACGCAAGCCCAAGAGCTGCTCTGCACAACACCGGCTGATACTTCTAAGGCCGCCTGGGTCAAGACGAGATGGAGAGACCAGTGGAAGTCAGCGGAACCATCTAGGCTACACCATTACATCAATGACCCCATGGACGTCCCTGGCCAGGACCTTCCCTGAAAGCAGTGGACAACCCTCAACCGCATGAGGACGGGCGCTGGACGCTATGGAGTAGCGATGAAGAGGTGGGGCCTCGTGGACAGCGCCTCCTGTGAGTGTGGGGACCCAACACAGACAGTGGAGCACATAGTCACCCGTTGCCCCAAACACCAGCCACCGAATGGTGAATGAGGTCTGATTGACCTGGACGATGACATGTTAGCCTGGCTCGCCTCAACGGAGCTGCAGGTCTAAAAGACATACGACAGAAGAATCTCCTGCCTTTGCCAGGGCCTGTTTCCATGCTGTGCAGGTTTGATTATATGCCTATAGGCATAATATGGAACAACTGCTCGGTTGGATAGAATATGCAATGTTAATGCTGCTGCTATTGTTAATTTGTTCAGTTATGTTGTGTGTTTAAGAAACAAAACTTGTCTTGCATTTGCTTTTGAAGCCTAGTCAGTTGTTTTTTGCTGTGAAATTGGAGACCTCTCCTAATGCCTGTGATGTAGAAGCAAGGGACTGTAGATGCTGGCTTCCAAAAACCCAACACAGTGCTAGAGTAACTCAGTGGGTCAGGCAGCGTCCCTGGGGAACATGGATGGGTGATGTTTTGAGTCAGAACTCTTCATTCTAAAGAAGGGTCCTGACCCAAAACATCACCCATCCATGCTTTCCAGAGATGCTGCCTGACCCACTGAGTTACACCAGCACATTCATCTTACAGTGCCTGTGATTTTGCTTTCCTGGCGTTCGATAACTTTCTTAACCAGTAAAATGACAAACTCCACTTGTATACGTCTCACAATTAAACATATGGATTATTTTTCACGAATGTTGGACATTCATTTGACTAAAGACAAATGGCAACTTTGGCATCATCTGTGATCCCTTTCCTTTTCTATTTAAAGTTGTGTTTTTCCTGGTAAATTATTCTGTAGAAGATGTAAATATCTGCCTATAATATACTGAGGTGAAAATGTTCTGTTTTCTTTGAGGTGGCAATCAAATGTTTTGTGAAATTGTTTGATGGCCCGGAATACTCAGAATTTTCTTGGTATTAACATCATTGGAGGTGTAATCATTTTGCAATTAAAAATGCCCAACAATTGAATTGACGATCAAGATGTCCCAGCTTAATTGCTCATTGAACTTATTTGCAAATGTAATTACATGTTTGGTTTCTCAGTTTGTATAGGCACACTACGATTGCACCTGTGGGAATAAAATAGCTAGTTTTATCCAGCTCTATCCAACACAAATAGTTTAAGAATTGAAATTGCGCATCAAGCTTCCATGATTTTATTTCAGATTAATTTAACTGAAGTTGTTATCATGCAGTTGAGAACATATTAGATTTCAGGTCTGCCAGCGAATGTTATGAATGATTTCATAGTTCAGCTGCCAATATGAAAATAGCATTGTAGATTGGAGTACTAGTAACAAACAGTAAATGGGTGCATTTAGTCGGAGGCAGGTGCTTGGGTGGAATGCAAATTGAACTGCAGTGACAATTCCAATGGCCATGTTCACGAGCTTAAATGCACAGACCTAGGAATAATTTATTTAAAATCTTGCTGCAGTTAGTCTTACAAAATTCTTAAGGGGTTGGACAGGCTAAATGCAGGAAGATTGTTCCCGATGTTGGGGAAGCCCAGAACAAGGGGTCACAGTTTAAGGATTAAAGGGAAATCCTTTAGGACCGAGATGAGAAGAACTTTTTTCACACAGAGAGTGGTGAATCTCTGGAAATCTCTGCCACAGAGGGTAGTTGAGGCCAGTTCATTGGCTATATTTAAGAGGGAGTTAGATGTGGCCTTTGTGGCTAAAGGGATCAGGGGGTATGGAGAGAAGGCAGGTACAGGATACGGAGTTGGATGATCAGTCATGATTATATTGAATGGCGGTTCAGGCTCGAAGTGCCGAATGGCCTACTCCTGCATCTAATTTCTATGATTCTATGTAAAAGAGCTATTTTTAATGTAATGAAATACAGTGAAACATAAACTGGAGAAGATGTATTGGAAAGTGATGGCCCCAATTTTCATGCATCTGAGGGATATTATCTTTTGGATCCCTTCCTGGGTAGTGTTTTGAAATCATGGATGACTTGTTTCCTCTCTGGTTTTGTATGTTCTGAGGTAGATACCATACTCCGCAAACCTTCTGGATGGGGTGGTGCTTTTGTCACTTAAGCAAGAAATTGTTTGCGCTCCTAATGCATGAACTCTTCTCTTCACAACACCATTTTGCACATTCCTCCACTTTGAGTAGTCATGGTCCATGAATTCTCAGGAGTTAATTGAGATGCACATAGAGCAGTACAGCACAGGAACAGTCCCTTCCACCACCAATGTCTGTACCAAACATGATGCCAAGACCTAATCTTATCTGCCTGCACATAACCCATATCCCTCCATGAGGCACTTGTTCCAATGATGGTTTGAGTACATCCTTGAATATTTTCATCTGGCTGTCTGGGTATTCTTATTAAAAGAGATTAGAATAGAAACCTCTACTCAATGGTAGATCGTTGCATTTTCAATTCCCCATGGAAAGGAATCATAGAGTGATACAGTGTGAAAACAGGCCCAAATTGCCCACACCGGCCAACACGTCCCAGCTACACTAGTCCCACCTGCCTGTGCTTGGTCCATATCCCTCCAAACCTGTCGTATCCATGTACCTGTCTAACTGCTTCTTAAATGTTGGGATAGTCCCAGCCTCAACTACTTCATCTGGCAGCTTGTTCCATACACCCAACACCCTTTGTGTGAAAAAGTTACCCCTCAGATTCCTATTAAATTTTTTCCCCTTCACCTTGAACCTATGTCCTCTGGTCCTCGATTCCCCTACTGCATCTACCCGATCTATTCCACTCATGATTCTATAAGATCACCCCTCATCCTCCTGCGCTCCAGGGAATAGAGACCCAGCCTACTCAACCTCTCCCCATAGCTCACACCCTCTAGTCCTGGCAACATCCTCGTAAATCTTTTGAGAACCTTTTCAAGCTTGACAATATCTTTCCTATAACATGGTGCCCAGAACTGAACACAATATTCTAAATGCGGTCTCACCAACGTCTTATACAACTGCAACATGACCTCCCAACGTCTGTACTCATTGTTTAATCAAACTATTTTTATTTCGCTGTTGTTAGTGGGTTATGTACATTTGCGAGGCTTTCTAACTTGGGTATGGCAGTTTGATTACAGGGACCATTTCATGTTTAGCCAAAGATGAACTGACTTGCTTTGAGCATTCAAAACCTATTAATTCTGAAGATGTCATGTTTTATAACTTGTAAAGATGATTTGAGTTGAGATTTTTTCCAAATCACTGCATGCATGTACATCAAATTGTGGGAGCTACAGGGTGTTCTGTTAAGGTTTGCTTCAATTTTCATGCTTCCCTGGTTTACATTTCACGTTTCCCCATGTTAATGCCCTATGTCTTTTGTAATTCCTACATTTTTGACTTTCCATTCAAAATCGCTTAAATTGAATGTCAATAAAAATGTATAATGCAAAATACTTAATATAAATTCAAACCTAAATTAAACAAAAAACATTAAATTCATAGAATACGATAAAACGAGCAAGAGATGACAGAGTAAGAGATCTTGGTTACAGCAGTCATAAGTCATAAGGTCATGAGTGATTGGAGCAGGAGTAGACCATTCGGGTCTACTCCGCCATTCAATCATGTCTGATCTATCTCTCCCTCCTGACTCCATTCTCCTGCCTTCTTACCATAACCCCGGACACCCGTACCAATCAAGAATCTATCTAGCTCTGCCTTAAAAATATCCATTGACTTGGCCTCCACAGCCATCTGGGGCAGATAATTCCACAGATCACCGCCCTCTGAATAAAGGATTTTTTTTTTGTATTCAGTTTATTGTCATTATCTCATAAGAGACAACAAAATGGATTTTCCTTACAGTCAAGTACCATAAAAATAAAAATAAAAATAAATAATAAATAATAAAACATATTTTTTTAAAAGCACAAACACAGAAGTCCACGACACAACATTGGAATTCCTCCTTATATCCTTCCTAAAAGAATGTCCTTTAATTGTGAGGCTGTGACCTCTAGTCCTAGACTCTCCCACTAGTGTAAACATCCTCTCCACATCCACTCTATCCAAGTCTTTCACTATTCGTTACGTTTCAATGAGGTTCCCCCTCATTCTTCAAAACTCCTGCGAGTACAGGCCCAGTGCTGTCAATTGCTCCCAGGTAAAGATAATTTCCAATCATTAATCCGTAGACCAAGTAATTCTTGTCTTTTTTGATTTCAGATTCAGATTCAGATTCAATTTTAATTGTCATTGTCAGTGTACAGTACAGAGACAACGAAAAGAACATTTCCACTGGTGTTCTTTTGTTTATATCGGAGAATTAGCAGAAATGTGTTCTCATAGGTAGCACTGATATGCTTGGTAGGATCTGATTAGAAATCGTAAGAATGTTGACAAATACACTGTTTTTCTTTATGTCAAAGAAGTGTACGTCATGGAAATGATCCCTTTGGACCAAGTCATCCATGCTGACCAGGCTAAATCCATGTATTTGGCCCATATCCTGTAACACCTTTATTCTCCATGTACCAGTCCAAGTGCCTTTCAAATGCTTTGATAGGACCTGCCCTTTGCATTGGGTGAATGTTGTGAGGTGGAAATAATAAGGTCAGGGCGTGTAGTCAAAATACATTTCAGCAGTACTGCTATTGACAGAACCTTGATGACTTTTGTTTACAGTTGTGCATTCTGCCCTTTAATTTAAGTTTCATTCGTGTGAAATTCAGTAACATCAGGAGACGATAAAGCACACACATTTCCTGCGTGCAATTCTTTGATTATTGGCAAGAGAGAAGATGTCTTGCAATTACAGTGTATATTTCATGATATTATACACCAAGTGCTTACACAAAAGCAAATTTATTCTGTTGTGGTTATACTTGTAACATGGGAATTGATTTGAATAAAAATCTCTCAAATAACATTGCAACACCAGTTTGTAGCATAAGATGGGGAAACGAGAGCGAAAATCTCACAAATAACAATTATGACTTTCTTCAAATTGCATCCGGAGTGGAATCCCTCGCTGGGGATCCCTGGAGAAGAGCTCCGACTGCCGGCCTGCTGCCTAGGTCATCTTCAAGCCTCCGGTAGGGAAGCACCGATTTGGGACTTACCTTTCCTGTACAGCTGGCCACCCGCAGCGGCGACTGCGGAGGTTTGTGGTCCCAACCACGGGGGGAAATGGAGGAGGACTGACTAAACTTGGTGCCTTCCACCACAGTGATGAATGCTGGGTTGGATGTTTGTGTTAAAAAAAAATGATTGTGTATTTTGTGTTCTTTTTTTAATTGTACCGCTGCTGGCAAGATCATTTCACTGCACTTCATTGTGTATGTGATGAATAAATCTGACTATTGACGATTGAAATTGGAAAGACAAGAAGGAGCTGCAGATGCTGGAATCTTGGGCAAAACAGTGCTGGAGGAACTGCATGTCTGATTAGAGCTAAGGGCATTACCAGAGCCCCCACACACCCACAATTTGGACTGTTTATACTGCTTAACTCTGGGAGGAGGTACCGCAGCATGAACAGCATGAAGCTGTTGCAGAATTCAGCTTCATCCCCCAGGCCATAAGATTACTGAACAATCAACAAAACCGAGGCTAGAACTTTTTAAATATCGACACTTTTAAAAAACTTTTTATATATGTGGTTGTAACCCAGTTCATCA
Source organism: Leucoraja erinaceus (assembly GCF_028641065.1). NCBI lineage: Eukaryota > Metazoa > Chordata > Chondrichthyes > Rajiformes > Rajidae > Leucoraja > Leucoraja erinaceus. The sequence goes on from NC_073378.1 coordinate 1,417,499, forward strand.
CATAGACCAGACTCCACACCATGGACTTCATCGGCACATCACAGTGTCTTGGAAAAGCAACCAACATTATCATAGATTTATCATGCCACAGTCATTCCGTTTTCTGCCTGACTGGTGGGGTGAAGATATAGAAACTTGAAAGTGCACACCACCAGACTTGGGAACAGTATCTTCTCCTCTATTATGAGGCTTCTGAATGGTCCCAATTGCAGACATTAGATTCAGTGTCTGGAGCTGGTGTGCTACAATGCTGAGAATTATATTCTGCATTCGCCTTCCCCTTGCTCCATCTATTTAGCAATGTTACAAAATTTTGAGATTTTAAAAATCAAGTCTGCAATTTATCCCATCAGATAAAGCATAACAATAAGTTTAATTTGACACCAAATTCACTTTCATATCTCAAGTATTAAAAAAGTTATGGCCATTTTCATACTCGCAATTAGCATCTGTACGTCCCTATTGATTTTCAATGGACATTACAAAAAAGCTGTGATCTTTGGATCCGTCAAAAGCCTATTCTCTTAAGGAAAGATTAGGGGTTGTAAATAGCCCAATTGTCCAAAGATTATTCACAAATAATTCACAATATAACATGATTTTTATATCTAATTTACATTAATTTATAGGCCAAATGGAAGGAATTTAGTGTTCAATTGCTGTAAATAAATGCCCAGTTAAATCGGCTTTCTAGTGGGTTCATGTGAACCCCCTGGTTTTGAACGTTCATCGCACTGGATTATCCCTCAAATGCCGAGAAAAAATAGTGGATAAAGAGCCCAAAATGAACATTCGCTATAGATAACTTTATATACAGGGTTATATATATGCCCCCATTTAATGTAAAAATAAGGTGGGGCTTTAATTGTTTGCTTTAAAAACCCTGGGGCTGCGAGAGGTTGCGGAATGGGACACAGTATTTTCTATTCTATATTATCGAGGCTTATAAAAACTGGTAATACCTTTTGCGACCGGGTCTTGCAGCGATTTTTCGTAATGATTTACTAGGCTGAACATCTGTGATTAGTACAGCCTAGTAAAAATCGCGTTTTAAACCCGCCCCCTCCAAACAGCGCCAAAATCACGCACATGGCTGTGGGCAGATTCCCAATGACGATTCAGGTAGGTTTTGTAACGTACCTAATCTATTGTACTTGAGTTTGGCATGATTGTACACTGTACCTCAGTACACGTGATAATACTAAAAACCCTGTTTATTGGCGGCAAATGGTACAAGTGGCAGAGCAGCTGCCTCACAGCGCAAGAGCCCCGGGCTCGATCATGAATTCAGATGCTGACTGTGTGGAGTTTGCACGTTCTGCCTATGACTACATGGGTGTCCTCCAGTTGCTCCTGTTTCCTCCCACATCTCAAAAGACTTGCGGGGTTGTTGGTTAATTGGGTTCTCTAAATTGCTCCTTGTGTGCAGGGAGTGGATGCAAACATGGAACAATAAACTAAACTGAACTGAGAAAAAGATCAGCGTGAATGGGTGAACAATGGTTGGCGTGAAGTCAGTGAGCTGAAGAACCTATTTCCATTCTGTTTATCTCAACTCTAAACCTAAACCTTGGCGATGGGCTGCCATGCTCACTGGAATTTAGAAGATTGAGGGGGGATCTTAAAGAAACTTACAAAATTCTTAAGGGGTTGGACAGGCTAGATGCAGGAAGATTGTTCCCGATGTTGGGGAAATCCAGAACAAGGGGTCACAGTTTAAGGATAAGGGGGAAATCTTTTAGGACCGAGATCAGAAAAACATTTTTCACACAGAGAGTGGTGAATCTGTGGAACTCTCTGCCACAGAAGGTAGTTGAGGCCAGTTCATTGGTTATATTTAAGAGGCACACTGTTCCCACTGGTGCCCATTGAAGAAAAAGGACTTGTTTATTCCATTTTGTTTCATTCTTTCTGAATTCATGTTTGTACATTTCAGCGTCTCCTTCCCCGTCCCCTTCCCCTCCCAACCACCATCATTTCCCAAGCTGTAACCTGACGAACAGTTTTCTATGAGAGCTTATCAAAGGTTTTCTGAAGATCCAAAATGCACCACTTCAATTGTTTCTGCCCTCGTAATCTGCTAACATGTCTTTGGAGAACTTCAGTAGATTAGCCAAAAGCGATTTCCTTTTTTTTAAATCCATGCAATCTTTGAAATGTGTTCTTATTTTCTGAGCCATTTGATGTCACCTTTTTTTAAAATATATAGATCTCTAATTCTCAAACGCTGCTGAGAGACTTGCAGGTCACTTGTCCCTTGCTTGCTCTTATACAATACAATACAATACAATACAATTTATTTGTCATTTGAACCCCATTGAGGTTCAAACGAAATGTTGTTTCTGCAGTCATACACACAAGAAAGAACCATGACACAACACAATTTACACAGACATCCATCACTGTGAATCTCCTCCTCACTGTGATGGAAGGCAAAGACTTATCTCTCCCCTGCACTCCCCATTTTCCTCCCGATGTCAGTCAAAGCACCCGGTGGGCGATGGTAATTGTCCCGCGGCCATTAACGCCGCGGCGGGTGATGCAAGGCCACGCTCCGGGTCTTGATGTTGGAGCCCCCGGTGGGCGCTAGCAAAGTCCCGCAGCCATTCCAAGCCGCGCCGGGCGATGATGTAAGGCCCCGCTCCAGGTACTCTTCAACCCCGCAACTCGGGCGGGAGAAGTCGCCGTTGCGGAAGCCCCGAAAAGCGGTCTCCCAGCAGGGACCCGCGGGCTCCCGGTGTCACCGTCCACCGGACCTGCGGTTGGAGCCTCCGAATCTCCAGGGTCGGGTCGCAGCCGAGCGCCACCACAGCTCCACCCGCTCCGAACTCGGCCAGCTCCGCGATGGTGAGTATGTCCACAGGCTCCGCGACTGGAGCCCCAGGACGTTCCTGCTGGAGGCCGCTCCACGGTGCTCGGCCCCAACGACAACGGAGACCCGACAGAGAAAAGGTCGGGTTCTCCGTGCAGGGGATAGATTTTAAAAGTTTCCCCCGCCCCCTGCCCCCCCACACACATACACACACACATACACATACACAAAAAAACCCCCAAAAAAACGACATTCAAACGAGACAAAAAATAATAAAAAGACAGACGGACGGCAGAGGCCGCTGCGACGTGAGTCGTGCCGCCCACCGGAAACCTTGCTCTTGCTCTTAGTTCAAGTTCAAGTTAAATGGAGGTGGTCACACATTCTGCCCTTCAATCTGTAGGAACAATTCCAGAATCTCTATGATTGTTGAAGATAACCAGAATTTGAATTGAATTGAATTAAATTTATTTGTCATTCAGAGCTTTCGGTCTGAACGAAATTGTGTTGCCTTGCAGTCATACATATAATATAAAAGACAAAAACACACAATAAACACAATCTTAACATCCACCACAGTGAGTTCACCAGGCACCTCCTCACTGTGATGGAAGGCAAAAATCTTACGTCTTTGTCTCTTCCCTCCTTATTCTCCCTCTGTGCCGAGGCGATCCAGGCTTCGGATGTTGTGACCCCTTTTGTCAGTATCTCCCTTGTAGCCTCTTGTAAAATGTTGGCATGTTGGTTAGCAGGTGTTACAATTCATCACTTCTTGGACTCAATAACTTTTTCCATCGTGCTAATTTATTTTACTTCTTCATTTACACCGGACCCTTGTTTCTACAATATTTCCTTGAGGTTTTTTGTATTTTGTGAAGATAGACAATGTAATTGTTTAATTTTTAAGAAAGAACTGAAGATGCTTGAAAAATTGAAGGTAGACAAAAATGCTGGAGAAAGCAAGTGGGTGAGGTAGCATCGATGGAGAGAAAGTATTGTACTTCCGGTGGCGCTGGTGCCAGCAGCCTCCATTAGTTATTTATTTTTATGATACTGACTGTAAAGGGAAATTCATTTTTTTGTCTCTAATTGAGACAATGACAATAAATTTGAATACAATACAATACAATACAAAGAATAGGCAACGTTTCGGGACGTTACTCTGTTGCCTCTATATTGACCATTTAAAATCTGCCCGTCAAGTCCACACAAGTAATTTTGTTTCTACAGGTACACAACCTTTTATCCGAAGTTCCAAATAACGAAAACCTCCGAATAGCGGACATTTTTTCAGTCCTTGAAGAAAGGTCCTTGAAGACGTTCACCGAGGGCGGCCCGCAGAGGTGACAGCGGAACCTCCAGTCGGTCCTCGAAGAAAGGGGAACTAAATCCCCATTCATAAAAGAGAAGGTGAGGGTATATTGCGCGGGAGGGTTAATAATTGACAATCTGCTGCTGCCTGCCCGCTGAGTTAAAAAGTTCCCACGGTAGACTCACGATACACAGTGTATCGTGAGTCTTGCATGAGAACTTTTTAACTCAGCGGGCAGGCAGCAGCAAATTGTAGCTCCCTTAAGTTTCACCCCACCTACACCCCTCTGCTTCCGGGCCATATGTGTGACCCCTTCCCTCCCCTCTCCAGCTCCCCGCCCATTGCACCGGCGCGGGGGTTTTGCACTGTCTTCACGTTGGAGCTAGTGCCAATCACCGAAGACGTCAGGACCAACGGGACACCGGCCCCCAGGCCCACTGCAAGCACGGAGAACCCAGAGACCCACAGCCAGCAGCAGCCCAGCCCCGTTCCAATTCCAGAGGACCGAAGCTGATGGTGTGCAAGGTGCGTCTTGGTCTTGAGGTTGCGGATGAGGGGGCGCAGCTCGGGCTGTGACGTCTCCGGCCACCCCCCTGTACAGGAGCTGAGACTGGGAACTGTGGGGTTGTTTGCAGTTGCAGAGGGAGGGGGCAAGGGCGGCACAGTTCCCAGTCTCAGCTCCAGTCCAGAGGGGTGACCGGAGACGTCAGGACCAACGGGACACCGACTGCAAGCACGGAGATCCCAGAGACTCACAGCCAGCAGCAACTCTAGCCCAGCCCCGCTCCAACTCCAGAGGAACCCGGGTTGCGGATGAGGGGGCGCAGCTCGGGCTGTGGGCGAACTGCCACTTGTCGCCGTAGCGGCCCATCAGGCAGCGGATTCCTCTGGAGTTGGAGGGACAGGGAGACACAGTGGCTTTTGAGAATGGTGGGCAATCACTTCCAAAGTTCTGCCCACACAGTCAGTACACCTCTCCTACACTTGTCTCCCGCACTAAGATCATCTCGCAGAGAATGATCCCAGCCTAACCCTCCCTATTCTCTCCTATTCTGCAAGAAAAAACTACATTGAAGACTCAAACTCGCGATCGAGTAACTGCCGGGATCGAGGCGCAAACTCGCGACCTTGCGGATATGAGCCGAGCACGCTACCACTGAGCCAGCCGTTAAAATCTACGCTAAAAATCTTCCATTCCGAAAGCCGAAAAATTCTGAATTACGAAAAGTGTCTGGTCCCAAGGCTTTCGGATAAAAGGTTGTGCACCTGTATTTATGAAAATGGATTAAAGAGCTTCTCCAGATAATTCTCACCAGTTTGCTTTTTCTAGTTTGAATTTATCAATTTCAGGGTAGCTTTGTTGTATTTTTAAACACTCCCAATCCTCCGGATTACTGGTTTCTCTGGCAACTTCACAAGTCTTTTCTACTAAACGTAATACTAATTATAGAAGATAGACACAAAAGCTGGAGTAACTCATTGGGTCAGACAGCATATCTGGAGAAAAGGAATAGGTGACATTTTGGGTCGAGACTCTCAACCCGAAACATCACCTATTCCTTTTCTCGAGAGATGCTGTCTGACCCACTGAGTTACTCCAGCTTTTTGTGTCTATCTTTGGTTTAAACCAGCATCTGCAGTTGTTTCCTACACACTTCGTAATACTAATTATAATGTCTTCTGTAATGCATGATTGGACCACTTTTCCTGATGTATCTTTAAATGCATACTTTTTGAATATATTTTTCATTATTTCTTTAAATGCTAACCTTTGGCTTTCCATTGTCATGACCTTCAATGTCATGAAGTAATCATGCAGGTACAGCAGGCAGTGAAGAAAGTGAATGGCATGTTGAGCCTTTATAACATGAGGAATCGAATATAGGAGCAAAAAGGTCCTTCTGCAGTTGTACAGAGCCCTAGTGAGACCACACCTGGAGTATTGTGTGCAGTTTTGGTCTCCTAATTTGAGGAAGGAAATTCTTGCTATTGAGGGAGTGCAGCGTAGGGTCACAAGGTTACAAGGTTGATTCCCGGGATGGCGGGACTGTCATATGCTGAGAGAATGGAGCAGCTCGGCTTGTACACTCTGGAGTTTAGAAGGATGAGAGGGAATCGCATTGAAACCATATCTAAGATTGTTAAGGGCTTGGACACGCTAGAGGCAGGAAACATGTTCCCGGTGTTGGGGGAGTCCAGCACCAGGGCCACAGTTTAAGAATAAGGGGTAAGCCATTTAGAACGGAGACGAGGAAACACTTTTTCTCACAGAGAGTGGTGAGTCTGTGGAATTTTCTGTCTCAGAGGGCGGTGGAGGTAGATTCTCGGGATGCTTTCAAGAGAGAGCTGGATAGGGCTCTTAAAGATAGCGGAGTCAGGGGATATGGGGAGAACGGGGTACTGATTGGGGATGATCAGCTATGATCACATTGAATGGCGGTGCTGGCTCGAAGGGCCAAATGGCCTCCTCCTGCACCTATTGTCTATTGTAATTTCCCAGTCTACCACGGCTGACCCCGCATGCCTTCATAGTTCACTTTTGAAACTTTCCAAGTAGAAATCTTTGTATTCAAATTCAATTATATCACTTTCAAGGTTAATGTAAAATTCCATTATGTTATGACCACTTTTACCAAGGGCCCCTTCACAACATAAGGTCATAAGTGATGGAAGTAAAATGAGGGCATTCGGCCTATCAAGTCTACTCCACCATTCAATCATGGCTGATCATCCCCAACCTCCTAATCCCATTCTCTTGTCTTCTCCCCATAATTTCTGACACCCATTCTAATCAAAAATGTAACTATCACTGCCTTAAAAATATCCACTGATTGGCCTCTACAGCCTTCTGTGGCAAAGAATTCCACAGTTCACTACCCTCTGACTAAATAAATTTTCTCCTCCTAAAAGAACGCCCTTTAATCCTGAGGCAATGACCTCCAGTCCTAGACTCTCCCACTAGTGGAAACATCCTCTCCACATCCACTCTATCCAAGCCTTTCACTATTCTGTATGTTTCAATGAGGCCCCCCTTCATTATTCTAAACTCCAGCGAGTTCCTGGGATCATTCTTCTAATTCCTGGGATCATTCTTCTAAACCTCCTCTGGACACTCTCCAGAACCAGCACATCCTTCCTCTGATATGGTGGCCGAAATTCCTCTCAATATTCCACATGCGGCCTCAACATTCCATCCTTGTTTTTGTGTACAAGCCCTCTTGAAATAAATGCTAGCATTGAGGTTGCTTTGTTTATTACTGAGGTGAATGATTCATAAATCTAGAGGGAGAGATGGTGGTTAGAAGGGAATGGAGGGATATGGGAGACTGGGAGTGGAGAGGGGTAGGTGATGAGCAGGTGGAGGAGGGGATAGGAACAGGGTAGTGGGGCAGGAGGAGTGGAAAGAAAAGTGTCCTTTAATTCTAAGGCTGTGACCTCTAGTCCTAGACTCTCTCTCCCACCAGTGGAAACATCCTCTCCACGTCCACTCTATCCAAATTGCCAATTGACATAAAATAGTTTGTTCTCCAATTGCTTTCTCCAAATACTGATCCATTTTGATACATTTGTCAATTACAAATCCATATTGTATATGCACCAGAAACTTGACATGTACATTTAACGAGTCAAATTGGTACTTATCATCTATATGTAGATTCAAATCCATCATGATCACTATGTTACCCTTTTTAAAGATGAAGTAATTTTGGTGCAGAAGACAAATGTCCTTGAGGCAAACCCAAAGAAAATCACCTGGACCTATCACCATTACAGCTGATTATATCAAGCGTTTTAAATATATGGCTGCAATTCATTTCATAGCAGCAATAATGGCTTTAGCTGCAGGATGTGCTATGTGCTGAATAAAGCAGGGTCAAAGAACAGAGATGAATATAGAATTTGAACAGAAACTGCACACCTTTGAGCTATAATATTCTCTTTTTGGTTACAAACTACAGCTTTCAAGCATTTTTCAGATGTGTGTGTACCGCTGGGATGAATGAGTTGCTTTATAAAATTATTCTGAATTATGGAGGGGATGAAGTTGCAAATAACTGATTGCAGACAAGCTGAATGGGCTTTGAATAGAAGTTTGCTCAGTTTTCCTTGGGGGGAGTAGGAGCTGTGAACTGTTCAAAGAGCTGAATGGGAGAGATGAACATTAATGGGGTTGGCGTGGTGGAAGGAAGAGATTGTGTTTTGAGCCAAGGCTGAGATAGATAATCCAATCAACCGTATTCTATGCCTTCTTACAGCAGATTTGGAAAGAATGCTTGCATTCTTATTTAGATTCAGCAAATTTGCTTCACACAACTAAGCTTGCCAATTAAGATCATTTTCAATTTTAAATGATCAGCAGCATCATCACACACACTAACATGGAAACATAGAAAATAGGTGCAGGAGGAGGCCATTCGGCCCTTCGAGCCAGCACCGCCATTCATTGTGATCATGGCTGATAGTCCCCTATCAACAACCCGTGCCTGTCTTCTCCCCATATCCCTTGATTCCACTAGCCCCTTAAGTTCTATCTATCTCTCTCTTAAATCCATCCAGTGACTTGGCCTCCACTGCCCTCTGTGGCAGGGAATTCCATAAATTCACAACTCACTGGGTGAAAATGTTTTTTCTCACCTTAGTCTTAAATGACCTCCCCTTTATTCTAAGACTGTGGCCTCTGGTTCTGGACTCGCCCAACATTGGGAACATTTTTCCTGCATCTAGCTTGTTCCAGTCCTTTTATAATTTTATATGTTTCTATAAGACACCCCCTCATCCTTCTAAACTCCAGTGAATGCAAGTCTAGTCTTTTCAATCTTTCCTCATATGACAGTCCCACCATCCCAGGGATCAATCTCGTGAACCTACGCTGCACTGCCTCAATCACAAGGATGTCCTTCCTCAAATTAGGAGACCAAAACTGTACACAATACTGTAGATGTGGTCTCACCAGAGCCCTATACAACTGCAGAAGAACCTCTCTACGCCTATACTGAAATCCTCTTGTTATGAAGGCCAACATTACATTAGCTTTCTTCACTGCCTGCTGTACCTGCACGCCAACTTTCAGTGACCGGTGTACAAGGGCACCCAGGTCTCGCTGTACCTCCCCCTTTACCTAACCTAACCCCATTGAGATAATAATCACCCCCCTTGTTTTTGCCTCCAAAGTGGATAACCTCAGATTTATCTATATTATACTGCATCTGCCACGCATCTGCCCACTCACTCAACCTACTAGATCACCCTGCAACCTCCTAACATCCTCTTCACAGTTCACACTGCCACCCAGCTTTGTGTCATCCGCAAACTTGCTAGTGTTGCTCCTAATTCCCTCTTCCAAATCATCAATATATATGGTAAACAGTTGCGGCCCCAACACCGGGCCTTGCGGCACTCCACTCGCCACTGCCTGCCATTCTGAAAAGGACCCGTTCACTCCTACACTTTGCTTCTGGTCTGCCAACCAATTTTCTATCCATGTCAACACCCTACCCCCAATACCATGTGCTCTAATTTTAGTCACCAGTCTCCCGTGCGGGACCTTATCAAAGGCTTTCTGAAAGTCTAGATACACTACATCCACTGGCACCCCTTCATCCATGTTACTTGTCACATCCTCAAAAAATTCCAGAAGATTAGTCAAGCATGATTTCCCTTTCATAAATCCATGTTGACTTGGACTAATCATTTTACTGCTATCCAAATGCCCCATTATTACCTCTTTAATAATTGACTCCAGCATCTTTCCCACCACTGGTGCAGCAGTTCTCTCTGATGCCACAAATTGTCTGTCATGAGGTTTTGGATCAGGAGACAGTTTCAAACAGCATCATAGCATGATATAGGTCAAAAATGCTGTGCCTGTAATTAACTACTTTTGAACTATCTGTGATTCCTGATTTGTGAGCCAAATGAGTTTTTACAACCACTTTGCAATTTCATGGTCATTATTATTGATATGAATGTTTTATGCAAGCCTAATTTAATTATCTGATATTAAGTTCCCCAGTTCTTGACAGATTTGATGTCATATCCAGATCAATTGTGCAGCACTGTTGGCAAATCCATTAATTTAGCCACAGTGCTACAATGTGTAATGACAATGAGGGACATTGGTTCACATGGTTTGGTTCTGAAGGATCTTTGCTTGGCATGGGCAGAGTTATGATTGTTTTCCTCTATTCTGATGACATTTGTTTCCTCACGCATGTAATGAATAGATTAGGGAACATTATTTAATAAGGCACCCAAAGTGTTTTATTATTTCTTGCATCTGGTTTCATTTCTGTAGATGTACGCTGCATGTCAGTACAGGTGCACAACCTTTTATCCGAAAGCCTTGGGACCAGGCACTTTTCGTAATTCAGAATTTGTCGGTCTTGGGAATGGAATTTTTTTAGCGTAGACTTTAATGGCTGGCTCAGTGGTAGAGTGCTCGGCTCATATCCGCAAGGTCGCGAGTTTGCGCCTTGATCCAGGCAGTTACTCGGTCGTGAGTTTGAGTCTTCAATGTCGTTTTTTCTTGCAGAATAAATGTTTGTATGAAATGCAGTGTAGGAGAGGTGTACTGACTGTGTGGGCAGAACTTTGGAAGTGATTGCCCACCAGTCTAAAAAGCCGCTGTGTCTCCCTGTCCCTGGGATAGCAGGGGGTGATCAAACAGCACAATACCCCCCTCCCCCTCCAAATCCAGAGGAATCCGCTCCCCGATGGGCCGCTACGGCGACAAGTGGCAGTTCGCCCACAGCCCGAGCTGCGCCACCCCAAGAACACCTTGCACACCATCAGCTTCTGCCCCTACGTGTTCCCCTGGAGTTGGAGTGGGGCTGGGCTGGAGTTGCTGCTGGCTGTGGGTCTCTGGGATCTCCGTCCTTGCAGTGGGCCTGGGGGTCGCTGTCCCGTTGGTCCTGACGTCTCCGGCCACCCCCCTGGACTGGAGCTGAGACTGGGAACTGTACCGCCCTTGCCCCCTCCCTGTGCAACTGCAAACAACCCAACTCTCCTGCAAGGGCGGTACAGTTCCCGGAGGATAGCAGGTGGCCGGAGACGTCAGGACCAACAGGAACCCGCTCCCCGATGGGCCCCTACAACGCCCCGAGCTGTGCCCCGTCATCTGCAACCCAGGTTCCTCTGTAGTTGGAGCGGGGCTGGGCTGGGCTGGGCTGCTGTTGGCTGTGGGTCTCTGGGTTCTCCGTGCTTGCGGTGGGCCTGGTGGTCGACGTCCAATTGGTCCCAACGTCTCCGGTGACTGCACTGACCTGCTGGCAGCCATCGCCGACTTGAAGACAGTACAAAGCCCCCGCGCCGGTGCAATGAGCGGGGAGCTGGAGGGGGGAGGGATGGGGTCACACACATGGCCGGGAAGCAGAGGGGTGTAGGTGGGGTGAAACTGAAGGGAGCGACAATCTGCTACTGCCTGCACTGTGTATCGTGTCTACCGTGGGAACTTTTTAACTTAGCGGGCAGACAGCAGCAGATTGTCAATTATTAACCCTCCCGCGCAATATACTCTCACCTTCTCTTTTATGAATGGGGATTTAGTTCCCCTTTCTTCGAGGACCGACCGGAGGTTCCGCTGTCACCTCTGCGGGCCGCCCTCGGTGAACGTTTTCAAGGACCTTTCTTCAAGGACCGAAAAAATGTCGCTATTCGGAGGTTTTCGTTATTTGGATCGTCGGATAAAAGGTTGTGCACCTGTATTACCATGCTAAATGAACCAACTTTTGAGGTAGTTATTTCTCTCATGATGTTATCCACTGACCTAAGGGTTTCTCCTGTATAATTGCTTCCTGTTTTACTTTGTACAATGAGATGGTTAATATTTGGTCTGGTCGAAGGTGTGATGTTTGTCACCATCTAGTTTTCTTGTTACTCAGGATCATTGACCTGAAACATTAGCTGGGCGGTGCTGCCTTGTTTTCTATTCTTAGTGCTTCAGTTGTCAGTCATCGGACATTGCATTGCTCTATTGACTTGTACCTTTTAGGTTCCTTCTATTTTAATTGAGGGTTCTGAGAAAGTTGGGTGATTGGTATTCTCACTTTGAAATGGCTTACAGCTTGGACGTTGAGCTGGGCGCGCCTGGGTCAGGATGGAGTGGCAGGAGTGTCTCTTCACGGTACTCTGGTTAATCTTTCTCATTGGTGCTATGTTCTAATTGATTCCTTCATTGCCTTACTGCAGAGTGCCCAAATGGAAGGTAATAAATTCATAAGTTCTTGGTGCAGAATTAGGCCATTCAGCCCATCAAGTCCACTCCGCCATTCAATCACGGCTGATCTATCTTTCCCTCTCAAGCCCATTTCCCTGCCTTCTAGCATTAACCCCTGACACCTGTAATGTTTTGCTTTATAATTGAGAACCCACACTTAATATTTACAGGTGTGTTTGGGTGTCTCAGTAAGGCTCCAGTAACACTGTCTTGTACATTTGTGTGACCTGTCTGATCACAAACATAATGCCTGGGCTGGATTCTCTGCCCTGTAAAAAGACTTGGGTTTTAGCATTGCTACCAGGGTTTGTTTAATGCTTGTTACCCATGTTCTACTTGAATGCTTTTGTCATGTACTGTACAATGGAAGTTGTAAGTGCCATCACAGGGCGTAATAGTGTGTGTCTTACTGTCAGGTAGGTTGTTTAACCCCCAGAAAGTACTTGATGGTAGATTAAGTTTTGGAGATGTAAAATTTCAAGGACAATAGTTTTGACATTATTTTTACTCTTGCCGGTTTTTAGTTGGTCTATTCGTGGATTAGCACAGATGGCGTATTATACTGCCAATGGCTTGTTGTAGCTGAAAATGTTATCTTGCAGAAATCATTCAATCTTTTGTCACTTCGATATTGCCAATATCGTACTTCTATGGATAATGCCCTTACACTGGCTTTTGTTTTTAAGCACACTTCCACATTCATTAAAAGGATCTGACAGCACTAATTCTTAAAGCTTAACTATACGTTGCTTTCTGCTGATTTGGGTTGATGTTGGTAGATATCAGGAGAGTTAACGGATCTCCAGAGGAAGGACATGCACAGACCATTGGTCACTACCATGCAGACCTCCCCACATTGCACTGTGGGAACAGTGTTCTTATTAACACAACTGGGTTAACAAGTTGTGCAGCATGGTTGCCATTTTTTTTCCAGAGTCATGTCAAGAGTGTTTAATTGTCATGTGTACTGAAATAATGAAATGCTAGCAGCAGCAAAAGGGGTCTCAATAGATAACATAACAAATTAAAAATAACTCAAATAAGAAACTCCAATAGGAGTACAAAACAAAGGCCAAAAGTCCATAGTGTAGCCAAGAGGGTTGGTGTTTGTCGTGTTCAGTAGCCTCATAATGGGAAGAAGCTGTTCCTGAACCAAGAGGCCACGGTCTTCAGACTGCTATACCAATTTCCCAATGGCAGGCGTGAAATGGGAGCATAGCCAAGGTTCTGTGGGTCCTTGATGATGTTGGCTGCCTTTTTAGGGCAGTGCCTCAAATCGATTCCTTCAATGGAGGACAGGTCAGTACCCATGATGGATTGGACTTTTTGTAATCTCCTCCCTGTGCATTTGATTTGCCGAACCAGGCCATGATGCAACGAGTCAATATACACTCTACCATAAACATGTAGATATTCATTAGAGTATTCGTTGACATACTGAATCACCATATAATATAACACCATATAACAATTACAGCACGGAAACAGGCCATCTCGGCCCTATAAGTCCGTGCCGAACAACTTTTTTTCCCTTAGTCCCACCTGCCTGCACTCGTACCATAACCCTCCATTCCCTTCTCATCCATATGCCTATCCAATTTATTTTTAAATGATACCAATGAACATGCCTCCACCACTTCCACTGGAAGCTCATTCCACACTGCTACCACCCTCTGAGTAAAGAAGTTCCCCCTCATATTACCCCTAAACTTCTGTCCCTTAATTCTGAAGTCATGTCCTCTTGTGTGAATCTTCCCTATTCTCAAAGGGAAAAGCTTGTCCACATCAAACTCTGTTTATCCCTCTCATCATTTTAAAGACCTCTATCAAGTCCCCCCTTAACCTTCTGCGCTCCAGAGAATAAAGACCTAACTTGTTCAACCTATCTCTGTAACTTAGTTGTTGAAACCCAGGCAACATTCTAGTAAATCTCCTCTGTACTCTCTCTATTTTGTTGACATCTTTCCTATAATTGGGCGAAATCACCTCAACCTTTTAAGGAAGTTGAGGCGTTGATGGGCTTTCTTTGATTGTATCAATGTGTTGGGTGCAAGGCAGATCTTCAGAGATATGTGCAATAAGGAACCACTGGCCCATGGATGAAGACATGATTGTGGATTCCTCTCCAAAGTCAACAATTGGCTCCTTGGTCTTACAGACGTTGAGACAAGGTTATTCTGGCACCATTCAATCAGACAATCGATTTCTCCTCTACTCTGACTCATCATAACCCGTAATTCATCCAACAACAGTGGTGTTGTTGATCAATTTAAAGATAGAGTTGGAAGCGTGTCCAACCACACAGTCATGGAGATAGAGTGAGTAGAGCGGTGACATCTGGATAATGCACTTTAATGGACAGATTGAAGATGGCACAATTCCATTAAAAAAAAATTCCAAAGATGTGTCCAAAAAAAGATCTGAATGATATGTTCAAAACTCATTGCAAGTTACAAAGCAAGTTAAGTCGTGCATAAACACTGCAAACAAAGCAATAGTTGAGGATTATTTCTTCAGTAGAATTGGAAAAAAAAAGGAAATAGTATCACGCATTTATTGGACCCACTAACTGTGGTTTTACTATTCTAATAACCAATTTGCAAAATATTACTGGTACAGGAAAGATCTAATAAGATTTATGCAAATAATACCAGAGGCTGTAATTAAATGTTGTAAGTATATTAGAAGCAAGAGGGTAATTAAAGGAGGAGTCGGTCATTTGAGGACCCGAAGGGTAATATTTGTGTAGAGCCAGGTGATATGAGCAAAATCCTAAATGAATACTTTTCTTCTGCCAAGGAGAGTTAAGGGAGGGGTATGATGATATTCTGGAGCCGTCTCTATCAGGAATGAGGAAGTTTAGTTCAGCTTACTTGATTGTCACATTTAGCGAGGTACAGAGAAAAGCTTTTGGTGCGTGCTAACCAGTCAGCGGAAAGACAATACATAATTCCAATGGAACCAATAGCCAATTACAAGTTAAAGTTGATCAAAGATAGCCGAGGGTCACCAATGTGTATAGAATCTGGAGGGGCAAGAATCTTACAATACAAATTTATTATCATTTGAGCCCCAGTGAGACTCAAACGAAATGTTGTTTCAGACAGGGAATACATTTAGTGCAAGGTAAAGTCTGATCAAAGATAGCCCGAGGGTCATCAATGAGGTTTGTTAATAGTTCAGGACTGGGATAGGATGATTCAGTTGCCTGATACAGCTGGGAAGAAATTGTCCCTGAATCTGGAGGTGCAAGAATCTTGGAGCAAAATAGGGTGGATAAATTCCGAGGATCTGTCAATCTATCCCAGGAAGCTAGGGAAGCAAAGGAGGAGATTGGGGCTCTGACTGTAATATTTGCATCTGTGTTAGGGCATGCCTAAAAGAAGTAAAAGTCACTGTAATCTTACACCTTGCTAACAGTGGACAGCTAATGACCTCTTGTTCAAATACATTGTGGATAAGCATTACGCAGTGGTAGAGTTGCTGCCTTACAGCTCCAGAAACCCAAGTTCAAGTTCAAGTGAGTTTATTGTCGTGTGTCCCTGTATAGGACAATTAAATTCTTGCTTTGCTTCAGCACACAGAACATAGTAGGCATTTACTGCAAAACAGATCAGTGTGTCCCATATACCATAATATAAATATATACACACATGAATAAATAAACTGATAAAGTGCAAATAACAGAAAATGGGCTATTAATGTTCAGAGTTTTGTCCGAGCCAGGTTTAATAGCCTGATGGCTGTGAGAATGTAGCTATTCCTGAACCTGGACGTTGCAGTCTTCAGGCTCCTGTACCTTCTACCTGAAGGTAGCAGGGAGATGAGTGTGTGGCCAGGATGGTGTGGGTCTTTGCTGATACTGCCAGCCTTTTTGAGGCAGCGACTGCGATAAATGCCCTTGATGGAAGGGAGTTCAGAGCCGATGATGGACTGGGCAGTGTTTACTACTTTTTAAGTTGAAGTTTGATCCTGATTACAGGTGCTGTCTGTACGGAGTCTATATTCTCCCTATAACAATGTAGGTTTTCTCTGGTCACTCGGGTTTCCTCCCACGTTCCAAAGACTTGCAGTTAATTAGCTTCTGTAAAGTTGCCGCTAGTGTGCAGGATGTGAAACGGCTAGTGTACGGGTGATTATTGGTTGGTGCAGACTCGAGCGGAACGGCCGGTTTCCACGCTGTATCTCGAAACTAATCTATGCCTAGAAACTACAGGCTGATAAATCTTGCATCAGTAGCAGGGAAATTGTTGAAGAAGATTATGAGGGAAAGGATTTATGTTCATTTAGAAATGTAAGGACTGATTAGAAAGAATCAGGATAGAAACATAGAAAATAGGTGCAGGAGGCCATTCGGCCCTTTGAGCCAGCACCGCCATTCATAGTGATCATGGCTGATCGTCCCCAATCAATAACCCGTGCCTGCCTTCTCCCCATATCCCTTGACTCCGCTAGCCCCTAGAGCTCTATCTAACTGTCTTAAATCCATCCAGTGACTTGGCCTCCACTGCCCTCTGTGGCAGGGAATTCCATAAATTCACAACTCTCTGGGTGAAAACGTTTTTTCTCATCTCAGTCTTAAATTACCTCCCCTTTATTCTAAGACTGTGGCCCCTGGTTCTGGACTCGCCCAACATTGGGAACATTTTTCCTGCATCCAGCTTGTCCAGTCCTTTTATAATTATATATGTTTCTATAAGATATCCCCTCATCCTTCTAAACTCCAGTGAATACAAGCCTAGTCTTTTCAATCTTTCCTCATAAGACAGTCCCGCCATCCCAGGGATCAATCTCATGAACCTACGCTGCACTGCTTCAATCACAAGGATGTCCTTCCTCAAATTAGGAGACCAAAACTGTACACAATACTCCAGGTGTGGTCTCACCAGAGCCCCATACAACTGCAGAAGAACCTCTTTACTCCCTTACTGAAATCCTCTTGTTATGAAGGCCAACATTCCATTAGCTTTCTTCACTGCCTGCTGTACCTGCACGCCAACTTTCAGTGACCGGTGTACAAGGACACTTTTTGTGTTCAGGTTTTGTGTAGGGTAGATCACGTCTCGCAAATCTTTCTTTTGAGGTGATAGCTACCAGAAATGTGAAGGCAAAACATTAGGTATGGTTTACATGGACTTGAGTAAGGCTTTTGAGAAAATTCTGCATGATAGGCTGGTCCATAAGGTTGACAGAAGGAAACACAATATGTTAGAAAACTGGATATTATAAGTTTGCAGACAACACAAATTGGAGTCATGGATGTAAAGAAGTTGCGCAGTGCATTGACAAATGGAAGTTAAATCCTGATAGAACATATGGAGGTGAAGGCCAGGGACCTTTGAAGTATTAATGCACAGACCTCGGAGACCATTAATCATGGAAAGTCATGGCGTGAGTGGATAGTGGAGTGAAAAAGGCATTTGTTATGCTTGCTTTTGCAGGCCACTGCATTGAATGTGAGAGTTGTGATGTTGGAAAAAAAACATTGTTTAGCCTGTGTTTGGAGTGTTGTGTATAGTTCAGGTCATCACATTTCAGGAAGAATGTGGTAGCAATAGAGAGATTGACAGGAAAGATGCACGAAAATAGCGGGTAGTCTGGGATAAAGGGCTATCAGGAGAGATTGGATCGGCTGGATTATTTTCACTGAAACAAAGGAGACTGAGTGGTGATATTCATAGAGGTTTATAAAATGAGTAGCATAGCCCATCAGGTAGATAGTCAACATCTTTTTTGCTGGGGAGTCTAGAACTATTTCAACCAGGGTCAAGGTGAGAGGGGAGAAATTCAAAGGAGATCAAAGTGGTGGTGAATATCTGGAAATTTGCCAAAGGGCAGGCAGATAAAATTACAATGTTTAAAATTAATTTATAAATGTTCTTGGATGGGAAAGGATAGAGTGATACGTGCCAAATGTGGGAAATGAGATAAGTGTGGATCGGAATGGACGGTTGCTTGAAAGGACATATTTCTGTGCTATACATTTTTAATGTTTCTCTGAACTATTAAGAACAATGGAGGAAGAAAAACGAGTTGCTTTTTATGGATCAGAGAAGGTTGACTTATTAATGGCCTGTACATTTATGAAAAAAGCATTACAGGTTTTCAAAATAAGATTTCAAAGTAAGTCTTCACAAACACTGTCACTAGTTGATCAATTACAATCTGTGGAAGGTGCTTCTATTCAGAGTTGGGAATGTGGAGGCTGCCACAATGTAGATTACAAGAGAAAAATATCAAAGATGTGTTAAAGGCACACTGTATACATAAATGAAATAAATTGGGGGGGGGGGGGAGATAATTGAAGTAGGATGGAAAGTGCATGCAAGGAACATTGTTCAAATTGCTCAGTTTTGAAGTGTTTCCTGCCTACAAGATTCTACTCAGTCATTTGCATATAAGAGACCCATCAATCAGCATGTGTATCTGTAGCTGAGAGGTTTTTTAAATTTATGTTGTATAAAATGCCTCTGCATATTTAGGTGGTTACTTGTTAAAGATTTGGATAAGTGTATATGGGTTTATCAGAACAATGTTTTGAGTGAATGATAATTTGAAGTTGCTGAAAATTACTTTGTCTGTTGGGAATACAGAATTATTTTCTCGTTAGTGGCTCCATGTCAGTTTCTTAATTTTTAAATTCAAAGCATTGTGAATGTGTTGGTGTGCCTGAATCTAAATGATCCAGGGCCCTATGGTTCCTTTATTGTCACATGCAGTGAAATACATTATTTACATACATCTCAGCAAGTCTATCCCCATACATAAGCAGGGCTGCCAACTCTCACGCTTTGAGTGTGAGAATCACGCATTTCAGCCAATTCTCACGCTGATGACAGAATTCTCACGCTGTCTTCAGTCCCTGCACAGTTTGTCTCTTTTGCGCCACATCACAGCGATCGAACTGTGCAGTCTGTGAAAGAGCATCAGTTGGCGGCTGTGAGTGTCTCTTCTCTTCTTGGTTGGATGTGCAGCTGCCGACAACATGAAGCAGCCGGAGATAGAACTAACCAGGTGAATCTGTTGTAAAACATGGGGGGGACCACAATGAGGCCAAACATCTAGGACAGGGTTCGGCAACCTACGGCACACGGCCATAACCCGAAAATCCCTCCCGCCCGGAAAGACTCCAGCCGCCAGCTGTGCCCCTACCTGGGCTCCAGTGCAGGCCCCGACTTCATCTCCGGGCTCGTCCCTGACCCCGGACCCAGGCTCACCCTTGGTTCCACCGGCGGCTTCTATCTCGGTCCCAGTCATGGCCCCATCCCAAGCCCCGGGCTTGGCCCTCACTCCAGCTCCAGCACCACCCTCCCCACCGGGCGCCGGGCGTTTGGCAGCCGCCGCCACTCCTCGCTCACCGTGAGCGCTGGAGTGCCCCTCCCTCCCGGAGTGTCCCGTCCTGCCTTGCGAGTGCATTGTGACATCACTAGGGATATTTTTGCGAAATGGGTGACTTTACGGGCTCTTTTTAAAAGTTTAGACGATTAATAACTTTGGAAATATAGGTGGGAATGCGATGGGAGGATGTTTATGTGAGTAGAATGTGTGAAAATGGGAAGGCTGTGTCCTAGCTTTCGGAGACACAGGCACACAGACACACACCTTTTGTATCAACTGCTCTGATATCAGGCTCACTGCATTAAATATTCAACGCAATTGAGTTGAAACCAGACCATTTTTCATTCAATTTGGAGGATGTTGTGATTTTTATTTTTTTTAATTGGCAGTGGAGCTTTGTCATTTGTGTATCAGCCGAGACTATTTGTACATGAAATGGTTGCCATTTAAACAGCTGCTCCATCAACATAAAATATCAGATCTCAAATATCAACTCTTCTACAGCATGTCTGTCATTTATTCAGCTTTGCACCTGCTGACCCCCTCCCAACAAGTCCCTGGTGTCACAAGACACCCTGATGCTTGCTGATTTATATTAGTTTCTGCTCCTGTAATTTCTTGGAGCTTAAAACATGATTTCTTGCATTAGATCTCAACATGACTTCACCCTTTTTTTCCCTACCTCTCTCCTCAGTTCTGTAACCTCCAGTATGATCTCGACCCAAAACGTCACCCATTCCTTCTGTCCAGAGATGCTGCCAGTCCCGCTGAGTTACTCCAGCATTTTGTGTCTACCTTCGATTTAAACCAGCATCTGCAGTTCTTTCCTACACAGTATGAGTTTTGCTCTCAATTGCATCCACAATTTGCATAGGGATGGATAGTTGCAGCTTCTACTCAGAGCTCAGTAATTCTCTCCCCTTGTCATTTGTCTCTCGTTTAAAGATCATTTCATTATCTACCCTTTACACCAATTTTTGATTCCCGATCACGAAGGGTCCTCTTTTGGGCTTGGCTTAATTTGTCCTCTGCTATTGCTGAGCAGGTATTTACCTATACCAAAGGTGCTTGATGATAAAAGTAGGTGATTTTCGTTCACCTAGCGCCATAATATGTTTTATCATCATGATTGTAGAAACATAAATATAGCCAATGAAACTGGCCTAAAATGTGGCAGGTGCAGGAGTAGGTCATTCTAGCCCTCAATTCGAGCCAACACCCTCATTCAATATATGATCATGGCTGATCATCCAAAATCAGTACCCCGTTCCTGCTTTCTCCCCATATCCCTTAATTCCATTAGCTCTAAGATTTATATCTAACTCTCTCTTGAAAACATCCAGTGAATTGGCCTGCACTGCCTTCTGTGGCAGAGAATTCCACAGATTCACAACTCTCTGGGTGAAAAGGTTTTTTCTCATCTCAATCCCAAATGGCCTACCTCTTATTCTTATACTGTGATCCCTGGTTCTGGACTCCGCCAACATCGGGAAAAATATTCCTACATCTAGCCTGTCCAATCCCTTACGAAATGTATGTTTATTGGATCTTATATTCAAAAACAAATATAAATTCTCTGCCACAGAAGGCAGTGGAGGCCAATTCACTGGATGTTTTCAAGAGTTAGATTTAGCTCTTAGGGCTAACGGAATCAAGGGATATGGGTAAAAAGCAGGAACGGAGTACTAAATTTTGGAAGCCGTAATCATATTGAATGGCGGTGCTGGCTCAAAGGGCTGAATGGCCTACTCCTGCACCTCTTTTCTATGTTTTTCTATGTTTTTCTCTATACAGCGCTATGTCCCACCATCCATCCAACCATCGATCACACGTTTACATTACTTCTCTTATCCCATTTTCTCATCCACTCCCTATTCACGAGGGGACAATTTTTACAGAGGCCATTAACCTACAAATCCAAATGTCTTTGGGATGTGGGAGTAAACCGGAATACCTGGAGTATTGCGTACAGTTTTGGTCTCCCAAATCTGAGGAAAGACATTCTTGCCATAGAGGGAGTACAGAGAAGGTTCATCAGACTGATTCCTGGGATGTCAGGACTTTCATATGAAGAAAGACTGGATAGACTCGGCTTGTTCTCGCTAGATTTTAGAAGATTAAGGGGGGATCTGATAGAAACTTACAAAATTCATAAGGGGTTGGACAGGCTAGATGCAGGAAGATTATTCCCGATGTTGGGGAAGTCCAGAACAAGGGGTCACAGCTTAAGGATAAGGGGGAAATCCTTTAAAACGGAGATGAGAAGACATTTTTTCACGCAGAGAGTGGTGAATCTCTGGAACTCTCTGCCACAGAGGGAGTTGAGGCCAGTTCATTGGCTATATTTAAGAGGGAGTTAGATGTGGCCCTTGTGGCTAAGGGGATCAGGGGGTATGGAGAGAAGGCAGGTACGGGATACTGAGTTGGATGATCAGGCATGATCATATCGAATGGCGGTGCAGTCTCGAAGGGCCGAATGGCCTACTCCTGCACCTACTTTCTATGTTTCTATGTTTCTACCCAGAGGAAACCCATGTCACGGGGAGAACATGCAAACTCCACACAGACAGCATCTGGTGTTGGGATCGAGCCAAAATCTCTGGTGCTGTGAGGCAGCAGCTCTACCATTTGTGCCAATGTGCCACCCTATTTTTTTTTAAATCTAAAATGGTTTCTGTGCACAGTCCCTTAATAGTCTAGATTTTTAAGTGCATGTTTGGTTTCAGATTTTGGACAGAGCTGGTTAAAGGGAATTAATATGACGTTTTGGAGAAGATTGTGCAGCACAGGTTTTGTGCTGATTGGTGCTACTATTCAGGTTTTTCTTCAAATTGATTTTGGCAATGTATAATGATTGGATAATCTGCTTAATACAATGTTGAATGACAGATTGATATTGTTCTCAACTTACTAAGCTGCTACCCATAGATCCTCAATTGGCCTTTACAGGCAGTCAGTTGTTGCTGCAGGCAATTGGAGCCGTTCCTGGCTATTTATCCCTTGAGCCCACTAAATATGTTTTGATCAAGCTAACCTCTCAAAACTTGTCAAGGACAATGGATTATTCTTGAATAGAGTTCTACAGCGTCTTAGTTATGTAGGAAGGAACTGCAGATGCTGGTTTAAACTGTACATAAACACAAAAAGCTGGAGTAACTCAGCGGGACAGGCTGCATCTCTGGAGAGCAGGAATGGGTGATTTCTTGGTTCGAGACCCTTCTTCGAAACATAGAAACATAGAAAATAGGTGCAGGAGTAGGCCATTCGAACCTTCGAGCCTGCACCACCATTCAATATGATCATGGCTGATCATCCAACTCAGTATCCCATCCCTGCCTTCTCTCCATACCCCCTGATCCATTTAGCCACAAGGGCCACATCTAACTCCCTCTTAAATATAGCCAATGAACTGGCCTCAACTATCTTCTGTGGCAGAGAATTCCAGAGATTCACCACTCTCTGTGTGAAAAATGTTTTTCTCATCTGGGTCCTAAAAGATTTTCCCCTTATCCTTAAACTGTGACCCTTGTTCTGGACTTCCCCAACATCGGGAACAATCTTCCTGCATCTAGCCTGTCCAACCCCTTAAGAATTTTGTACGTTCTATAAGTTTCTTCAGACTGTAGATGGCGGACTGCAGGAATGGGGTGCTGTTGTGTATGCCTGCTCTGCCTGCAGTCTGTCCTTTCACCCTTTTTTATTTTTACTATTGTTAAAAATGTTTTGTTGGAGGTCTTCTAGTTCTTTTATGTGGGGGGGGGGGGGGGGGGGAGTGGGGAAACTATATTTCTTAGTCGCTACCTGGTCGGAGAGGCGGCCTCCCTCTGTCACATCCTCGCCCCTTCCTCGCAGCCTACCATCGGGACTGGAGCAGCGTTTCCTGCCGGGACCGGCCAGAACTTCAGCTTCGGTGGTGGTGCAGCATTGAAGCACCATCGTGGAGCGGGCGATGCCTCACCGAGGATTGCCGTGTGGTAAGCTCCGGAGTTTAGAGACCGCTGATTCAAACATCGCGGAGCTGTGGTCGCGGAGTGTCCAGCCGCGGGCAGCGCTGATTTTCAAACACCACGGAGCCGAGATCGCCAGGGAGGAAGCGGCCTTTCCAGACACTCCAAGCCGCTGAAGAGTGTTCACCCGATGCCGGAGCTCCATCACCCGGCAAGAGGGCCTGTAACATCGGACCGCCATTGCAGTGACAGCGGAGGCCACAAATAGGCCCCGATCCCCATGGGTGATCACAGAGGAAGAGGACTGGACCTTTTAGTGCCTTTCCTCACAGTGGGAAATTTTGATTCTGCTGTGGGGGGAAGTTCATGTTAAATTCTATAGTGTATTGTGTCATTTTTATTTTTTTTATGGATGTACTGAAACCTAATTATTTCCTCTATGTTAAGCACTTTGGTTTCATCGCGAGTTGATTTAAACTGCCATATAAATAAAATTTGTAGTGGCAGATTTTCATATATTTCAGGTAATCTGCAATCTTCATCGAACTCCAGCATTACTTTAAACATTAGAAAACTCCTCGTGTCTCCGTAACACTGGCAAGATCTGGCATGGACCCCACATGATCCCGCATGGTCGAAGGGTTAAACTTCCCCATCATCTCTCCAAACTAATCTAAAAACTAAACTTCTGCGCAAGCATCTTAGCTCCAAACACGTCCAAAAACACGTCATAAATCCCACCCACAATATAACGAGCAGTATAACATTTAAAGGCACATGCCATCCTGAATGACATGCCAAACAGGCCAAATGGCCACTACAAAATGTACTTACTTACTTACTGACTAGTATAGTTCAGACTTGAGACTTAGTTATGTTAGGTTTGCTTCCTCAGGAGAACATGTCAGAGCTGGAGACTAGAGTAATTCCCCTCTCCAACAGCATGGTCATTCAGAATGATAGTATATTAAATTAAATACTTATGAATTAATTCATAATATTGAAAAGACATATCTTTAGGGTTGATTGCACCTGATGTCAATATCTAGCAAGTATCAAGTAATCCCTACTAGTCTGTTCAATCATAAGATGCATCTATGAGCAACCTCTCAGAGGGCGGTGGAGGCGGGTTCTCTGGATGCTTTCAAGAGAGAGCTAGATAAGGCTTCTAAAAATAGCGGAGTCGAGGGATATAGGGAGAAGGCAGGAACGGGGTACTGATTGGGGATGATCAGCTATGATCATATTGAATGGCGGTGCTGGCTCGAAGGGCCGAATGGCCTACTCCTGCACCTATTGTCTATTGTCTCTCCCTGTAACTCAAGCTGAAATCCTTTTTTACTGTGCTTTCTCTACAGATTTAACACTCTATTGTGCATTCTGTTTCCTTCAACCTGTTGTACTGGCCTATGGTATGATTTGCCTGAATAGTTTTTGACTGTTTACTGTGCATTGCCTTATTGCAATAATAAACCAATATCAATACCAATAAACACTAATAACAGTAATGTTATTAATGGAATGTGCTTGTTGGAGAGCCAATAATGTACTAGAAACTAGAAACTTGCAAAACCAGACAAAAGTCAAAAAGGATTGTGAAAAAATCTTAGATGGAAAAATTGCTGTCCTTGTGTTGCCTCTGCAGAACACATTTTGGTCAAATTAACATCTATCATTATAATTTTTAAATTAGCACAGTCAAGTCAATAATTCAGTCCATGCTTTTAAAAGATCTCAACAATTTACAATTGATCAGTTGGAAGACAGTGTACCAAGCACATATGGTCCTTATTCATGGGCTCCTGGGACATTCCAAAATGGGATTTATTTTTAGTTTAGAGATACAGAACGGAAACAGGCCCTTCTGCGTACTACGTAGGTGCTAACCAGCGACCCCCATACACTAACACTATTCTACACACTAGGGACAATTTACAATTCTTACCAAAGCCAATAGGCTTACAAACCTGCACATCTTTGGAGTGTGGGAGAAAGGTCACGTGGAGAATGTACATACTCAGTACAGATAACACCTGGGTCTCTGGTGCTGTAAGACACCAACTCTACCGCTGAACCGCCATGTTGGTAGTGCGCCAGCAATTATATGTAGGTTTTTAGGATCTTGACTATATGTTTGTCATTTACTTAAAGACTCACCAATGGCATTAAGTCATTAAATGTAAATTAAATTACAAGATTACATATGAATCTCTATTGAACTAGTCAGATTTACCTTGTAAATTTCATTCTACCATTACCATGCTGCATCTTAAAGTGTGAAGATGTCAGGTTTTCATTGGCTGAATGATGGCAAGTGCAGTAATTAATGTACTAATAAAATTTTCAAGTCCAATGATGCAATGTACATTTTAATTAAAAATGCCAGTACAGATGGAAGGAGATTACTTTCTACAGGGTTTAACCTTTTGTTCTGTTGGTTGTATAACATGTGTCCATACTTAAAGTAGTGTTATTCCAAACCTTCGTAGTTAGCATCAGTCTGATGTTAATGGAGCTAACATTGCGTACAGGCACGCACACAGAGACACGTTTCTGCTAAACCTTTGCAAAAGGGGTGAAACATTTAACAATAATTACAGAAATTATGTAGACATAGAGAAAAGCTTGTTTGATTTGTTATGCAAAGGTTTCTGATTGTGTTTAGATTTCATAACACAATCTACCAGAGTGGTTCACGAGATAAGTCCAGTAATTTATTTTAAGTGTTTAAGAAGGAACTGCAGATGCTGGAAAATCGAAGGTACACAAAAATGCTGGAGAAACTCAGCAGGTGCAGCAGCATCTATGGAGCGAAGGAAATAGGCAACGTTTCGGGCCGAAACCCTTCTTCAGACATTTTAAGTGTTCAGTTCATTTTCAAATGTGTTGTAGGGAAAATTAAAACATTGACATCAGAAGGTATCGCCCCAGCGCAGAGGGAGAAGTGGAGGGAAGAGACTGCAGACCTAAGACTTTTGCCTCCATCACAGTGAGGAGATGCTGGGTGGACTCACTGTGGTGGATGTTAATATGTGTTTATTGTTGTTTTATTGTATTGTATTATATGTATGACTGCTGCAATTTAGTTCAGACTTCGGTCTGAATGACAATAAAAGGCTATCTATCTATAGTGTGCACATGTTTTCCTTTGGAACTTATTTTTAAATTGGATCCTTGTAAGTGGTGAAGGTGAAAGTGAAAATGGACATAATAAATGAGTAGCATGCAGGTATTCATGCCCAATGTTCTCCCATTCTGCACAGCGTAATGGAAAAAAGGGCAACATGTATCTTGACTTTTTCCACCTTGATTTTCCAGCCCTACAGGATTGGTCTTCTCTGAATATTTCAGAGCAATTTCCTGATATTGCGTGCAGGGCAGGAATTGTTTACTGATCATATTAGGGCAGAAATATTGGAGGGGACTTTGAGACGGGAAGACGTGGGATGAAATTATCTAAATGGTGGCCGATTGGGAAAGGGGGAGATGCAGCGAGACCTGGGTGTCATGGTACACCAGTCATTGAAGGTAGGCATGCAGGTGCAGCAGGCACTAAAGAAAGCGAATGGACTGTTGGCTTTCATAGCAAGAGGATTTGAGTATAGGAGCAGGGAGGTTCTACTGCAGTTGTACAGGGTCTTGGTGAGACCACACCTGGAGTATTGCGTGCAGTTTTGGTCTCCAAATCTGAGGAAGGACATTATTGCCATAGGGGGAGTGCAGAGAAGGTTCACCAGACTGATTCCTGGGATGTCAGGACTGTCTTATGAAGAAAGACTGGATAGACTTGATTTATACTCTCTAGAATTTAGGAGATTGAGAGGGGATCTTATAGAAACTTACAAAATTCTTAAGGGGTTGGACAGGCTAGATGCAGGAAGATTGTTCCCGATGTTGGGGAAGTCCAGGACAAGAGGTCACAGCTTAAGGATAAGGGGGAAATCCTTTAAAACCGAGATGAGGAGAACTTTTTTCACACAGAGAGTGGTGAATCTCTGGAACTCTCTGCCACAGAGGGTAGTTGAGGCCAGTTCATTGGCTATATTTAAGAGGGAGTTAGATGTGGCCCTTGTGGCCAAGGGGATCAGAGGGTATGGAGAGAAGGCAGGTACGGGATACTGAGTTGGATGATCAGCCATGATCATATTGAATGGCGGTGCAGGCTCGAAGGGCCGAATGGCCTACTCCTGCACCTAATTTCTATGTTTTCTATGAAATCCAGAACCAGGGGCCACAGTCTTAGAATAAAGGGGAGGTCATTTAAGACTGAGGTGAGAAAAAAATGTTTTTCACCCAGAGAGTTGTGAATTTATGCAATTCCCTGCCACAGAGGGCAGTGGAGGCCAAGTCACTGGATGGATTTAAGAGAGAGTTAGATAGATCTCTAGGGGCTAGTGGAGTCAAGGGATATGGGGAGAAGGCAGGCACGGGTTATTGATAGGGGACGATCAGCCATGATCACAATGAATGGCGGTGCTGGCTCGAAGGGCCGAATGCCCTCCTCCTGCACCTATTTTCTATGTTTCTATGAAATATGTAACCCTTGCTGTCTCTGAATAGACAACATAGTTTTAGACTGCCACCCAAATTCAGAATTATCTTCTGGATAATTTATGTTTTAAACGTACTCTAAGCAACTTGATTGTAGATGGCCCATTTGCTGAAATGTTTTCCTTGTTCTTGTAACCACAAAATATCCGCTTCACATATACCTACGAAACAGAATTGCATGACTTGAGTTTATTGTTGCATTTCTCTATTTTACCCTGCCCTTTTCCATGTTGTTCGTTTGGCTTTTGTTGACAAACTACTTTGTAATCATTCCAGATTGAATAAGATTTGAAACTAAATCATAGTTAAAATGTTTGAATATTTTTTCAGAATGGAGAGAGAATTTTGAGTAGTCATGAGAAGGAATGGTTGTATTGACTGGTTTGGATGAATTGATTGTGCGAATCAACAAGCAAAAGCAAAACCCATTCAGACTTTGTTTTGCCCCATGATGGCCATCAAATACTCATTTACACCACTCCTACGTGAATAAACACTTTTCATTCTCTCTGCATTTTTCAGTTCCTCCCCCAACTCACCTGACCCTAGATTAACCTGCATAATAAGGAAATTTGCCAACGTAACCATGCTTCTTTGCAATGTGGAGGAAAACCTACACTGCCATGGAGGAAAAGCAGATGCCCACACAGGCAGCACCAGGGGTAGGATTGTATTCAGATACCTGGAGCTGCAGGGCAACAGCCGCATTAGCTTCACCACTGTGCTGGCATAGATGTTTTTTCTAAACCACTCGAGTGCTCAAAAACCATAGCCGTGAGCACTGGCTCACCCCAAGGCTGTGTCCTAAGCCCCCTGCTGTTTAGTCTGCTGACACACGACTGTACTGCTAGACTTAACAACAACTTCATCAACAAGTTCGCTGATGACACAGCAGTGGTGGGTCTCATCAGTGACAATGATGAATCGGCGTACAGGATGGAGGTGGAGCTGCTCACAGGTTGGTGCAAATCCCACAACCTCATTCTCAACGTGGGAAAAACTAAGGAGATGGTGGTTGACTTCAGGAGGGCGGGAAAACAACACCATACACCTCTGCACATTGATGGAGCTGATGTGGAAAGGGTCAGCAGCATGAAGTTCCTAGGACTCCACCTGTCAGATGACCTGACGTCCACGACCAACACCACAGCACTGGTCAAGAGAGCCCAGCAGCGACTACACACTCTCCGAAGACTACGTAAAGCAGGTCTCCCCACCACACACCTACGAACTCTTTATAGGGGGACAATCGAGAGCACATTAACCTACGGCATCACTTCCTGGTTCGGGAGCTGCAAGGCGTACGAACGGCACCAACTTGACAGGATTGTGAAGACCGCCAGCAGGATTATTGGTGCTCCACTCCCTTTCCTGCTGGACATATACAGGAAGAGATGTATCAACAGAGCCATCTCCATCATCAAAGACCCATACCACCCATCGCATCACATATTCTCCATCCTGCCATCTGGGAAGAGGTACAGGAGCATTAGCTGCAAAACCAGCAGGATGCTCCTGAGCTTCTTCCCGCAGGCTATAAGACTGATAAACGGACTTAGCCCCCTGCCAAAGTATCGCACACCAACCACCAACCTGGACACACTGCAGCAGCTGTCGATCGGAACGCCTGTTGATGTTTAGTAGAGAGTAGAGTGTTTAAAGATATACTGATACTGATACTGATATGATCTGTTATAACTAGAAAATAACAACCATAATTGCATTTGCAATATATGAGAAGAAATTCCCGTTTTTGTCAAGTCAAGAAGTTGCAGCATGCACTTGCATTGCCATGAATCTGTAAAAAAAACTTTCAGATTTTGTAAAAACATGGAACCGCATGCGCTGTTTAAAACCACTGGGTAAAAAAAAAGAGAAAGTGCTGGAGTAACTGAGTGGGTTACTGAGCGGGTAACTCAGTCCAACATCTCTGGAAAATATGGATAGGTGACATTTTGGGTCGGGGGCCCTTCTTCATTCTGATTGTGGTGGGGGGGAGACAAACAAAGCTGGAAGGGGATGGGGCAGGTCAAAGTCTGGCAAGTGATAGGTGGATACAGGTGAAGGGTGAAGGAGGGCTTTTGATAGGCAGATGGTCGGACAAAGGACCGTGATGGAAAGGCAATGTGTCAGATAAGGGTTGAAGAGTTACGAATTGTTCTTGAGTTCAGTTTATTGTCAAGTGCACTGAGTGAAAAGATTTGTCAAGCTTTGTAGATTGTGAAGCCTGACAAAGGACTATAGGTGGAAGCGGAGAGGGCAGGGAAAAATGGCTGCAAATTTAGGTGGGGCACAGGGAAAAGGGGGTTGGGAGTGAAAGAAGGGGAGGGGGTGGATTTGTGGGGGGTCCACAGCCCCCTCCTCACCCTGCAAACTAGGTGGGGGAGACGGTTTAGTCGCCGACTATTCGACCATGGAGCAGGTAGCACGGGATTACATGGTACCCGTGGCGGAGGAACTCTCCCCGACCTGACCTATCAAATCCCTCTGCCTTTCAATTTACTTCAGATGTTTGTACTCGTCATTTTTTCATTTCCTGCTCAAATGTTGACGCATTAGTTCAGTAGTAATTATTTTGTTTACAGATTTACAGATTTCCTTTATTGTCATTCAGACCGAAGTCTGAACGAAATTTCGTGCCTGCAGTCATACATACAATACAATTTAAAAAAAATAAAACAAAAAAAAACTTTCAGATTTGATAATTGATTCGCAGTACTTATAAGGCCATAAAGAATAAGAGTAGAATTAGGCCATTCGGCCCATCAAGTCTACTCTGCCATTCAATCGTGGCTGATCTATCTCTCCTACCTAACCCCATTCTCCTGCCTTCTCCCCGTAACCTCTGACACCTGTACTACTCAAGAAGCTATCCAGCTCTGCCTTAAAAATATCCACTGACTGGGCCTCTTCAGCTTTCTGTGGCAAAAAATTCCACGGATTCAGCACCCTCTGGCTAAACATGGGACGTTTTTGTCACAAAGCTTTACCCTGGCCTGGTATCCTTTGTCAATGAGTGGCAACATGAACTGACCTTGTATAGTACAAGCACTTAAATTTTTTTTTTTTTTTAATATTTTTATTTATTAGAAGCAAATGTACAAAAATAGAACCGACGACATATGACATAATACAGTTATTGCACAGCTTCAATTTTAACTTTTAGCTGTAGTTGGAAGAAAAGAAAGGAAAAAAATCAAGAAAGAGGAAAAGTGAGGTGCAAAGATGGAACCCCTAGACTACCAAAGTGGTGAAGCCAAAGAGTGAATAAATGAAAGAAAGAAGAGAGGAATAGAAAAAAATAAGAAAAATAAAAAGACAAAAAGAGAAAGAAAGAAAAAAGTGGTGATATACCTGCCTCACATCCCTCCCCACCCACCTCACCCAATCTGTAATTAGATTTCCATCCAAAGTTGTGTTGTACCATGCTATCCTTGTAATAAATCAATGAATGGTGTCCATGTCTTCGAAAAATGATCTGCTTTTTCTGCCAAGACAAGTCTAATATTTTCAAGATGTAGCATCTCGGACATGTTTATAATCCACATCTTAAGAGTAGGGGCTGATGTATGTTTCCAAAATTTGGGTATTCGTTTTTTCGCTGTTATCAGGCCATAATTAAGGAAATGTCTTTGAAATAATGATAGGTCAGAACAGGCTGCTGACGTACCTAGAGTGGTCAGTTCCGTGTCGGGGTCCAATTTTATTTTTAGTGTTTTTTAATTTAAATCTTTTAATTTGAATTTTGAATTTAACAGCAATTTGCATACATACAATGATAACAGACAGTGATAGTCAGGACATAATTGTACAACAGTGTGTAAACGACCCTCAAAACCCTTACCCTTACCCATCCTCGCCACCCGGGGACAAACAACACTCACATACGTACACATCCACACAAATACGATAAGATAAACAAAATGGGAAAAAAAAAGAAAAAAAAAGTGTAGGGATGGAGGGAGGGGTGGGGGGGGGGAGGGGTTGAGGGGATAGCAGCTGCAATAAGACAGAGCAGTGATAGTGTTTTTAGTGTTTTTGAATTTTTTTTCAAAAATTCCTCTACAGCCATTAAGTAACTTTACACAAGAGACAAAGGAATGGGTTATAGTTGCTTCCTGAAGAAGACATTTATCGCAAATAGGAGATACATTTGGAAAGATCTTATTCAGTTTAGACTTTGAATAATAGAGTCTGTGCAGTATTTTAAATCAAGCACTTAAATTCTGCACAATATTATGTTGGTTGTGAACCTGCGATCCTGTGGATTGGTGAATGACGGAGGTTAAAAGGAGGGAGTGCTGGATATGCTCAGAGTGCCAGGTTACATCAATGGTGAGGGAACCAAAGTTAATATTTCAGGCTCATGACATTTGAATAAAATTGTCGGTTTCTGATGCCTGAAACACCATCTCCACAGTTCCACCTTTCCATCCCCACAGTTTCTGCCTGTTGTGTTGAAGATTTCTGGAATTTCCTGCTTATATTTGATTTCCATCCTCTGCAGTTTATTGCTTAATAATTAGGAGAACCAGGGGCCACAGTCTTAGAATAAAGTGGAGACCATTTAAGACTGAGGTGAGAAAAAACTTTTTCACCCAGAGAGTTGTGAATTTGTGGAATTCCCTGCCACAGAGGGCAGTGGAGGTCAAATCACTGGATGGATTTAAGAGAGAGTTAGATAGAGCTCTAGGGGCTAGTGGAGTCAAGGGATATGGGGAGAAGGCAGGCGCGGGTTATTGATTGGGGACGATCAGCCATGATCACAATGA
This sequence comes from Leucoraja erinaceus, assembly GCF_028641065.1. Lineage (NCBI taxonomy): Eukaryota > Metazoa > Chordata > Chondrichthyes > Rajiformes > Rajidae > Leucoraja > Leucoraja erinaceus. The sequence goes on from NC_073378.1 coordinate 1,450,446, forward strand.
ATGGCGGTGCTGGCTCGAAGGGCCGAATGGCCTCCTCCTGCACCTATTTTCTATGTTTCTATGAGATTGGTATTAGTTTGTTTTAGGTCAGAGGCCATTAGGACTGTAAACTCCTATCTCACCAGGGACTAACTTTACTGGACCATTCTACTGGGTTTTTTTAATTGCTGTTTTTTTTCCCTTTTTCCCTCCGCCCACAATATTTAATATGTAAAAGAATATGTGATTCTGTTCCATTCTGTTTGTTTGATTTGTTTGTCTTTTGCACAAAGTCCGCGAGCATTGCCACTTTTCATTTCACTGCACATCTCGTATGTGTATGTGACGAATAAACTTGACTTGACTTGACTTTGTTGTCACATGTATTGAGATAGTAGAACAACATTGCATGCTATCCAGTCAAATCTTACTGTACACAAGTCCAATTGTGTGCCTAAATGCAAAGGCAGACTATAATGTGGTTGACTCGTGACTGTTCTTTGAAAGGCTATGAAACCTGTGTAATTGTGACTTTGCTAACAATGCCCTGGGAAAGCGATTTAAAAGTACTGAATACAAATTTGATTAAAAGACTATGGTATCAAAGGTATTGATAAGATTTACAATTTACATGATTGTACTCACTTAAGTTTCATAGTTGGCAAATTTTAAAGAATATTTACAATAGTGATTAAAATACTTATCATGTGCAACGTTACATCTGGACCCCTGACTATTTTGTGATAGTTATAAATGTTATAGATTGTAATAGACTGTAGATAGACACAAAAAGCTGGAGTAACTCAGCGGGACAGGCAGTATATCTGGGGAGAATGAATGGGTGATGTTTCAGGTCGAGACCCTTCAAGTTCAAGTTCAAATGAATTTATTGTCATGTGTCCCTGTATAGGACAATGAAATTCTTGCTTTGCTTCTGCACACAGAACATAGTAGGCAGACCTAAAAGACTGTAATAGATTTTGAGATTTTGACTTATTTGCAAATCTCTTGAACAATCTTTTAGTTAAAAAAAAATGGGAGTGAGTATTATGATGCCTTACTTGTCAATGCCTCTTAACCTGCTAAAGGGTGAAGTGGGAGATTCCTGGTGATGGCTCAGATTCAAATCTTGTTTCTAGGTACATCTTTCTTTTCTCTGGCAATGTATCATGCTGTCAGTCCAGATTTTCTGTTCAAATCTCTAGTGTGAAGTTTGAAACCATGAATTTAAAACTGAGACAAGAATGCTACTGGTCAGCCAATGTTGGCATCTTAACCTTGACGATCTGTGGTAGAAGCTTCTGAAGGCTGACATCTAGTTGTTTTGGACTATTACCTTGGACATTGCGTTCAGTTGATTTTTTTGCAGGTATAACTTTGTTTAAACTGTTTACAGTGAGATTAATTCTGCTACGATGCATTGAAACGTTGACCCACATGACTTTGGTTGCTTACAGAAGAGAAAATAAAAACTATGTCAGTTTGCTGAACTTGCCGATCTTTTATTTATGAGATTGTCATTTTGCAGAAGTAAATGTGTGGGATTGTCTTGAAAAATTTAAGACCAGGGAGGAAAGTTGCTGGTGCTTAATGCAAGACCCTGGTATTCTTTGCCAAAGTACTCACAGAGACATTTAGACAAGTGGGAATATTGCTGAGGCAGCAACCACTCAAGCCCCAGTCAATATAAAATGGCTAGTATAAAAAACATTGTTAACAAAAATAGAATATAATTGAAAATCAGTGCATTAGAATAAATCTTGTTCTTTGGTTTTAGGGTAAAGTGTGCCCGTTCCACTCTTTGTGTGCAGGTTGAGGGGAGACCTAATGGAAGTGTGAGCAATTATGAGAAGCATGTTCATAGGTAGTCAGAACATTTCCCCTAGGGTGGAAAGGTCAAATAGAAACATAGACATAGAAACATAGAAAATAGGTGCAGGAGTAGGCCATTCGGCCCTTCGAGCCTGCACCGCCATTCAATATGATCATGGCTGATCATCCAACTCAGTATCCTGTACCTGCCTTCTCTCCATACCCCCTGATCCCTTTAGCTACAAGGGCCACATCTAACTCCCTCTTAAATATAGCCAATGAACTGGTCTCAACTACCCTCTGTGGCAGAGAATTCCACAGATTCACCACTCTCTGTGTGAAAAAAATGTTTTTCTCATCTCGGTCCTAAAAGATTTCCCCCTTATCCTTAAACTGTGGCCCCTTGTCCTGGACTTCCCCAACATCAGGAACAATCTTTCTGCATCTAGCCTGTCCAACCCCTTAAGAATACTAATGGGCATAACTTTATGGTAAGGTAGGGAAATTTTAAAGGAGATGTGCAGGACAGGTCTTAAAATATCTTTATTCTTTTCCTTTTTAAAAACACGATTTTAATTTTTTTAATTGGTTTGGCCTAATATTGCCCTTGCTGCAGGGCTGGCTTGCCTGCCCTAAGAGTCAAGCCACCAAGCCTTGCCTGCTCATCCCAGAAGGCCGGAGAGGAGGGTGAAAAGATTTGAGATGGCCGCGGACACCAGCAACAAGGGGCCAGTATGTGTACCGTCTGTGAGTAGCAGCGGAGTGCACCTCAATGGTGAAGTGGGCCGCTGCAGGTCCAACAGCATCTGGGGCTTGGCTGGATTGAGTGCCACTCTTGCTTTACACAAGTAAACTGGGGCAAGGGACGAATTAAGGAAAAACAATTTATTTCGTCCCACATGAAAAGCTGATTTCTTGCTACCTCAACATTGGTAATATAAATAAATAAGAATTAATAAATACTTTATTGATCCTCTCAGGGAAATTCAGATGTCCAGAAGCCCCCAACCAACAAACCCACACATTCAAAACGAACGCAGACAGAAATTACACAAAATACAATGTGGACACTACCTGAGAGCAATAAATACTTGAAAAAGACCAATAATAAACAATTAACAATTAAAAATGCAAACATGCACCCCCCCTACAGCCTAGCGGTCCGTATTATAAAATCTAATGGCTGCAGGGTTGAAGGATCTCCTGAACCGCTCCGTTCTACAGCGCAGGGAGAGGAGCCGGTTGTTGGTCCGACTGCTCTTTTGACGCTCCAGAATTACATGGAGGGGATGCCCGGGGTTTTCCAGGATGACCTGCACCTTGTGCCTCATACGCCTCTCAAGCGTGTATTTCACACAGAGAGTGGTGAATTCACACAGAGAGTGGTGAATCTCTGGAACTCTCTGCCACAGAGGGTAGTTGAGGCCAGTTCATTGGCTATATTTAAGAGGGAGTTAGATGTGGCCCTTGTGGCCAAGGGGATCAGGTGGTATGGAGAAAAGGCAGGTACGGGATACTGAGTTGGATGATCAGCCATGATCATATTAAATGGCGGTGCAGGCTCGAAGGGCCGAATGGCCTACTCCTGCACCTAATTTCTATGTTTCTATGTTTCTAAGCACATCCATCCCAGAGTCCACTCTCCCCTCCAGCACTGAGCTAGCTCGGTTAACCAGTTTGTCCAGCTTCTTGTTCAAGAAGGAACTGCAGATGCTGGAAGATCAAAAGTACACAAAATTGCTGGAGAAACTCAGCAGGTGCAGCAGCATCTATGGAGCGAAGGATTCCTTCGCTCCATAGATGCTGCTGCACCCGCTGAGTTTCTCCAGCAATTTTGTTGACCAGCTTCTTGTTGTTTTTTGCACTAATGCTGTTGCCCCAGCAGACAACAGCGTAGAAAATAACACTTGCAACCACAGTGTTGTAAACCATGTGCAGCATCTCATTACACACATTGAAGGATTTGAGCCTTCTGAGGAAAAAGAGTCTGCTCTGGCCTTTTTTGTAGAGGGAGTCAGAGTTGACAGACCAGTCCAGTTTGTTATCAAGGTGCACTCCAAGGTATTTATATGTCTGCACCACCTCAATGTCAGCCCCTGCAGCGTTGACCGGCTGAAGGGGGAGCTTCGACCTGCCAAAGTTAACCACCATCTCTTTAGTCTTAGTTGTGTTCAGGATGAGACAGTTCTCTTCACTCCAGGCACAGAAGGAACTGGGCAAGTTCCTGTATTCCTCCTCCTGCCCGTTCCTTACACATGCCCAATTAGCAATTCTTTAAGCACAAGCTAACTTGAATATGTGGGGGGGTCAGGTTATTTCAGCCATGGCTAAACTAAGCTAAGATAAAATGACTATGAAAACACCAACAATTTTTTTAATTGTGAGTTTACACCGTGATGTAATGAATTATCCAGGTTTCAAGGTTCCAAAGCCCTAACATGTTTCAAGGGAAGGTGGGAGACAGAAACAGGTAAATCTCAAGGAAGAGCATCAATCAACCGGGTAACTTGGAGGAAGTTTGAGAAGAAGGCTTCCCAATATGTTGAAGGCTGTGCTGGAATCAGTACCCAGTGAACCTGAGGCCAATCTATCGGGATTTCCAAATACTTGTATCATGCATTATCAGAGTTTTTATAGCCACTGTTTTGACCTCCCTGCATGGTTTATATTTTAATTTTTATTTAGCCTTCTAGAGTGCAAATATTTTATACTGTAAGGCTATATTTGAGTTGTTGTCAAGCTTTCATTGTTGACAGCTTGAATGTGAGCCCTTGTATTATCACACTTTCTCCGATGAACAGCATCTGTAGTGCCTGAATCCATTATCTTAATTGGATATTCCTGTCAATTATGTTGTAATGCACTAGCAGTCTCATACATAAAATTGCTTTATTGTAATTTGGTGTTAATTAGTTCAGTTGCTACTTGCCTGTTTATGGCGACTGCAATAATTTTTCACTTATCAAAATGTGGCCAGGCTATAAAAGTTTTACAGGATCTGACGAGAGCAAGAAATCGGATGGAGATGAATGGCTATTAACCATATAACCATATAACAATTACAGCACGGAAACAGGCCATCTCGGCCCTACAAGTCTGTGCCGAACAAATTTTTTTCCCCTTAGTCCCACCTGCCTGCACTCATACCATAACCCTCCATTCCCTTCTCATCCATATGCCTATCCAATTTATTTTTAAATTATACCAATGAACCTGCCTCCACCACTTCCACTGGAAGCTCATTCCACACCGCTACCACTCTCTGAGTAAAGAAGTTCCCCCTCATATTACCCCTAAACTTCTGTCCCTTAATTCTGAAATCATGTCCTCTTGTTTGAATCTTCCCTATTCTCAAAGGGAAAAGCTTGTCCACATCAACTCTGTCCATCCCTCTCATCATTTTAAAGACCTCTATCAGGTCCCCCCTTAACCTTCTGCGCTCCAGAGAATAAAGACCTAACTTATTCAACCTATCTCTGTAACTTAGTTGTTGAAACCCAGGCAACATAGTAAATCTCCTCTGCACTCTCTCTATTTTGTTGACATCCTTCCTATAATTAGGCGACCAAAATTGTACACCATACTCCAGATTTAGTCTCACCAATGCCTTGTACAATTTTAACATTACATCCCAGCTTCTATACTCAATGCTCTGATTTATAAAGGCTAGCATACCAAAAGCTTTCTTTACCACCCTATCTATATGAGATTCCACCTTCAAGGAACTATGCACGGTTATACCCAGATCCCTCTGTTCAACTGTATTCTTCAATTCCCTACCATTTACCATGTAAATTAGTAATAGACTAATTATTAATATGTAGAGGCAAAGGTAGATTATGAGGCTGATTTCCCCCATGTTCATCAATAAGCTTCATACCAAAAAAATAAATGTGGCTTCCAAAGTTAAACTGCGTGAGGAAACCTCTAGAAAATCTTTGAAACTTAATACGTATATTGGTTCAGAATATGAACCATATTGATGGCGTCGCAGTAGAGCTACTGCTTTATATCACCAGAGACCCGGGTTCGATCCTGACTATGGGTGCTGTCTGTAAAGAGTTTGTGCATTCTCCCTGTGACCTGTGTCTCTGCGATCATCAATTTCCTACCACACTCCAAAGGCGTACAGGTTTGTGGGTTCATTGGCTTGGTGTAAATGTATAAATGTAACATTGGCCCTAGTGTGGGTGGAGTAGTGTTAATGTGTGTGGGATCGCTGGTTGGTGTGGACTCGCTGGGCCGAAGGGTCTGTTTCCGCATTGTATTTCTTAACTAAATTGTGTGCTTGAGTACCCGCTGTAGGGCTTGAATACAAACTCCAGTGCCGATTGAGAGAACTGTTGTTTAAATTGACTCCAGATAAAAATTCAAACAAACTTGGTCCTATACTTTTTCAGGTAAGCCTTTTTGTTTCTGTGACACTGGCGGACCAACACATACATTTTTTATACTTCATTGTTTTAGTTTGTGGGCACTTGTTTATTAATTATGCATACTCCTTATTGTCTACAGAAGAAGCTCTGGCCTTGCATACACTGTTGCAAATACCATAGTCGTCAAGTCAAGTCAGAGTTTATTGTCATGTGTCCCAGATAGGACAATGAAATTCTTGCTTGCTGCAGCACAACAGAATATGTAAACATAGTACAGAACAGTTCAGTTCAATTCAATGTACACATGAATAAACAGATAAAATGCAATAGCCTTTAATAGTTCAGCATCTATTTGTTGCCGAGTTTAATGACCTGATGGCTGTGGGGAAGAAGCTGTTCCTGAACTTGTAAAGAACTTCGGAAATATGCACGCCCAGGAATTTGAAGCCCTTGACCCTTTCCACCATCGTGTGGTGAATCTCTGGAACTCTCTGCCACAGAGGGTAGTTGAGGCCAGTTCATTGGCTATATTTAAGAGGGAGTTAGATGTGGCCCTTGTGGCCAAGGGGATCAGAGGGTATGGAGAAAAGGGCAGGTACGGGATACTGAGTTGGATGATCAGCCATGATCATATTAAATGGCGGTGCAGGCTCGAAGGGCCGAATGGCCTACTCCTGCACCTAATTTCTATGTTTCTATGTTTCTATGTCCCATTGATATATGTGGGACCCCATCCTACCTCTTCCAAAGTCCACAATCAGTTCCTTGGTTTTGCTGGTGTTGAGGGCCAGGTTATTGTGCTGGCACCATTTGGTCAATTGGTCGATGTCACTTCTATACCGAAAGGATGGGCGATGCGGCCATTCGGTAAGTTTGCTTTTAGGTGACGCAGCTTTTCGGTTCCTTGGGTTTTATGCGTCCTGCCCTTTCGGTTAGTTTGCGTTTAGGCGTCCCATCCTTTCGGTTAGTAGGCGTTTCGTCTTCGGACTCTTTCGGTTTATTGTCGTTTCGACCCCTCGTCTGTGAGCGCCATGTCCGCATACGGAGCACGCAGCCTTGAGGTGCTCCCGTGCTGATTGTTATCGAGTCTGACACATTTCCGCCAATACGGGAGAATGGGGTTGAAAGTGAACGATGGATCAGCCATGGTTGAATGACGTAGTAGTTGATGGTCTGAATGGCCAAATCTTCTCCTATTACTTGTGAATCTATGTGCTTGAACGCTCCTTTACATTTGCTGTGTTGTATCTAGCTAAGGACATTGGATTGTGTGTAGATTATACAACTCGCCATGCCTGTGTTGCCTTTGAATAAGAGCGTGACTGATCTGATGTTTTGCCTTGATTTGCTTTTTCTGCCTGTTTCCCCATAATCTTCGATTCACTTGCAGACCAAAAATAATCTTTCTCCATCTTGAATATGCTTATAATCATCCACTGTTGAGGTGGAAACTTCTGAAGATTCATAATATTCTACAGAAAGATTCCCACATCTCGGTCTTTATCTGAAGACACTTCCTTAGTTCCAGATTTATTTCCGTAACATAATAACCTTGCAACATCCTGCAGCATCTTGGACGTTTCAATATGACCATCCCATATTATGTTCAAAACATTCTCTCCTGTCATTCCTTGCCCGACAACCCCATTGTCCAGAAAACAGATGAGTAATCCTTTGTAACACTGTTTCAAGGTAAGTGTATCTTTTAAATTAGGCAACTAAAACAGTACAGTGTATCGTGTAGTAATTTGTTCCCGATGTTAGGGAAGTCCAGGACAAGGGGTCACAGCTTAAGGATAAAGGGGAAATCCTTTAAAAAACCGAGATGAGAAGAACTTTTTTCACACAGAGAGTGGTGAATCTCTGGAACTCTCTGCCACAGAGGGTAGTTGAGGCCAGTTCATTGGCTATATTTAAGAGGGAGTTAGAGGTGGCCCTTGTGGCTAAGGGAATCAGGGGGTATGGAGAGAAGGCAGGTACGGGATACTGAGTTGGATGATCAGCCATGATCATATTGAATGGCGGTGCAGGCTCGAAGGGCCAAATGGCCTACTCCTGCACCTATTGTCTATGTTTCTATGTTTACCAAAGCCCTGTGTAAGACATTGCAATAAAAGGCAAAATTCAGTTTGCCGTTTTGGCTTATCTCATGAGTGTTTCTCTTAATGCCATTGATCATCACTTTTGCGCTATTAGGTTAGTACTAAATTGGGTTAACCACTTTGATAGTAAAAGCAGTAAGCTCTGGGTCGGCACAGTGGTGTTGCTGCCTTACAGTACCAGAGACCCAGGTTTGACCCTGACTACATAGAAACATAGAAAATAGGTGCAGGAGTAGGCCATTCTGCCCTTCGAGCTTGCACCGCCATTCAATATGATCATGCCTGATCATCCAACTCGGTATCCTGTACCTGCCTTCTCTCCGTACCCCCTGATCCCTTTAGCCACAAGGGCCACATCTAACTCCCTCTTTAATATAGCCAATGAACTGGCCTCAAATACCTTCTGTGGCAGAGAGTTCCAGAGACTCACCACTCTCTGTGTGAAAAATGTTTTTCTCATATCGGTCCTAAAGGATTTCCCCTTTATCCTTAAACTGTGACCCCTTGTCCTGGACTTCTCCAACATTGGGAACAATCTTCCTGCATCTAGCCTGTCCAACCCCTAAGAATTTTGTACGTTTCTATAAGATCCCCCCTCAATCTTCTAAATTCTAGCGAGTACAAACCGAGTCTATCCAGTCTTTCTTCATATGTAAGTCCTGACATCCCAGGAATCAGTCTGGTGAACCTTCCCTGTACTCCCTCTATGGCAAGAATGTCTTTGCTCAGATTTGGAGACCAAAACTGTACACAATACTCCAGGTGTGGTCTTACCTGGAGTACACTTGGTACAGGTGGGTATTACTACGGGTGCTGTCTGTACGGAGTTTGTAATTTCTCACTGTTGGGTTTTCTCCGGCTGCTCCAGTTTCCTCCCACATCCCAAAGACGTGCGAATTTCTAGGCTAATTGGCTTTTGTAAATTGTTTCTAATGTGTTAGTGGATATGATAGTTAGTGTGCGTGTGATCGCGTGTTGGCGTTGACTCTGCGGGCCAAAGGACCTGTTTCCGCTCTGAATCGCAAAACAAAATTATATATTTCCCTGATATTACACTGGTATCATTGTCTCGTTGTAGGACATTGATCATCTTTTAATCTGGATTTTTAACTTAAGTATTGTGGGTTTTTGTTAAATATAAATTATGATGTTTTTATGTGATATACCATGTTTTTATATATATTTATGATATTTGATATGCAATGCATTTTTAATGTAATGTTGCCCCTTGTCTGGACCTTGAGTCCATAATAAAGTTTATTATTAATATTATTATTATTATTATTATTATTATACCCTTCAGCCATAGTTTGCTTCACTCATTTAACGTGTCTGATTCCCTGTGAAAACGCACACCTCAAGATTCATGGAGACAGTTTCTTCCCAGCTGTTATCGGGCAACTGAATCATCCTGCCACAACCAGAGAGCAGTGCTGGTGACCCTCGGACTACCCTTGATCGGACTATGTTGGCTTTACCTTGCACCTTGTTATTCCCTTATCATGTAACTATACACTGTAAGTGGCATGATTGTCATATATCATCATTCTGTTAACTGGATAGCACGCAGCAAACGGTTTTCACTGTACACGTGACAACAAACTAACTAAACTTTGTTAACCTTTGCTAACCTTCATTTTTAGTAAAACTATCTATTGCCAGCATACTTCAACAGTCTCTCCATCTAAAGCATTAGTAAAGTAGGTGAAGAACTGTTCCCTGAGGCATCACACTGATTACAGCTCACCTACTTAAATAACCCATTCATTCCCATACTTTTCTTTGCACTAAATTCGGTAATTTTCCATCAACTGAAGTCTGGCTTAGAGACCTGATTTTTTTTAAATAATGATGTTAAGCGCAATTTTATTATCTGTTGGAATAATTCCAGAACCCAGAGAATTTTGAAAGATGATTAAATGAACCCATTGCCTTAGGGAGTCTGCATTGCAGCTTTGGCAGACCTTGGTTCCATTAATGCGTCATTTTTATATCATTTCAGGTGATATCTATTGAGTTAAGTTTCTCATTTTCAATTGCTAACTATTTTGCTTTTAATGTTTTTCATCATGAAGAAAAAGACACAAGATAAGTGTTTAAAATCTTTCATTTCCTTATTCCCCATTAATTCCTTTTGATCTCTTCTGAGAGACTAAAGCTACTCTTGTGTACATGTGAAATCAGTTGGGGTTTTTTTGCTGGACTAATCTCATTCTGCTTGCTTTCTTTTATTAATTTTCTAGTTGAAGAACAAACATACATTTTTGTTTTTCCAGCTGGTAGTTTGCGAGAATATGTGTATACTGTAGTTCAGGTAACTTGGTGTAGCATGGTTGGGTGGAATAGGTGCTTGTAGTTACACAGTTCTCAAAGCTATCCATCACTGGATAGACACAAAACGCTGGAGTAACTCAGCGGGGCAGGTAGCATCTCTGGATAGAAGGAATGGGTGACGTTTCGGGTTGAGACCATTCTTCAGACTGAGAGTCAAGGGAGAGGGAGTTGCAGAGATAGAGAAGGGTAGCGTGTGAACACGAGACATCAAAGAGGACAAAGCTCAAACGTTGGCATGGGGAAAGTGACAAGGCAGGAGACAAAGATAGAAACTTA